>NW_026850630.1:0-174619 GCF_030913465.1 Colletotrichum navitas | reverse complement strand
GCTATAGATTTTAGCTATTACTTAAGGTTTTAGCGTTAACAAAGGCAGTAGTAAGGTAAAGCTTAGGTTATTATAAAAGGTCTAATAGGTAATTACTAGTAATAGGTGTACTTTAGTTAGTTTTTTACTATATAAGATTATATTATAACCTTAGATATTCTTAATAAAGTTAAAGTCTTTAAGGTGTAGTTTAAAGTTATATAATAATCTTTTAATAATAGTAATTATCTTATTAGTCTAGTAAGTATCTTCCTTTTATTAAAAAGTATTAAATATATATTAAGTAATTAATAAGTGTTTACTATAGTTAACTTATATACTATAATTAATAAAGAAGTTATATAGGCTTATTAAGACCTTTTAGTTAATTACCTTAAAGTTATTTATAGACTATTTACTAAAATCCTTATAAGTATAGTAGAGTAATTTACTACTAATATAGTTATAGTACTTATAACTACTAATATAAAATATAGTAATAGTGTTAAGTATAAAAGCTTATTACTTACTTATAAGGTTAGTTAGTAACTTCTTAATATAGTCCTTTCTTTATTACTATAGAAGAATATACTATATAAAGTTAATAGGTATAGTAAATATATTATTAATTACTACTACTTACTACTTTATGTTAAGTAGTATATTATACTTACTATAAACTTCTTCTTGTTGCCTTATAAGTAAAAGTATAGTAACCTATAAGCTTTACTTACTTATAAGCTTATTATATTTACTTATCTTAGCTTAGGTCTTTTACTTATAGGCGTAGTATTATTTACTGTTGCCCTTTGTTAACCTAATAACCTTTTAAACATAGGCGTTTCTTCTAGTAGACTAGAAGGCATATATATTTATTAGAGAGATTACTACTAGTAGTATAAATAGTTAGAGAAAAATATACTCTTATAAGTAAATAACTTAGGGAAAAACAATAGGCTATTATATTAGCTACTTATTAATACTATTAGTTAATAGAAAAAAAGAAAATAATAGGCTATTATATTAGTAACTTATTAACACTATTAGTTAGTAGAAGAAGTATATATATAGAAAAAAGAAGTTAGTAAGCTAAAAAGCTTATAATAAATAAGATATAATAAATAATTACTAGTTAGCTATAGGTATATAAAGTAAAGGGTTTTTTATAGTTAAAAGTGCTTCTCTAAAGGTAATAAAGCTTATATAATAGATATAAATTAATAAGGTTTCTACTAGTTAAAGGGACTAGTTATAGATCTATTAATTAACCTATTATAATAAGTAATTAGTATAAACTATTATAGTAAGGGTATTTATAGAGGTGTTTTTTAGTACTTACTTACTCTAGGTATATAAATAATTAACTAGTAATAATTACCTCTTCTTATAGACCTTACTAATCTATAGTTTAAATAGTAAAGTTAACCTTTATAGTTAACAGTAAAGTTAACTACTAATTAGTGTTAGTAACACTAAGGGATAAGTTAATATAGTTAACTATATATATTAGTAGTAATTAATAAATAATAAAGGTAACTATAGTTCTCTATTATATATAAAGAAAAGAAGGATAATTATTATAGGTTAGTTAGTTAAATAACTAACTTATTACCTATAAATCCTTAGAGAATCTATAGCTAAATTCTAAAGGATTTACTAGTAATAAGTTATTAGGGTTAACCTAATAACTCTAATATTTATCTATAATAGTTAACATTATAACACTAGTCTTAAGTAATTAACTATATTACCTTTAAATAGTTAAAGATAAAGTATATATAGACCTCTTAAATCCTCTTAAATAACTTCTTGTATATAAAGGCTAAAAGGTTATTAAACTTCTCTAGGAAGTCTAAAATATTATCTTCTTTAAATTTAGGTGCTTTAGCTAAAAAAAGGGTTATTTAAATAATTATTAGTTACTTATTAAAGAGTTAAGCTATCTATAAATAGTCTTATATAGTTATAGATTACTTTAGAAAGTCTATTAAGGTTTTAAAAGAAGGTCCTTATTATAGTAGTATACTTATTATTTTTTCTATATTATTATCTTTCTTAAGAATAGCTTATAGTTATATATTACTAAAGCTAACTTTACTAAAGATATTTATATTTTTACCTTTAAATAATAAAAACCTTTTACTTTTATCTAGAGGGATTAAGGGGTTAGCTATAATAAATTAGGTCTATAAATTAACTACTATAAATAATTTAATAAGTGTTATAGTCTTTTATAGACTTCTTAAAAAGATAAAAAAGTTAATATTTTAATAATAAAAGTGTATACTAATATTTAAACTAGTAAATTAGGTAACTTTTAGCTCTTTGTTTAGTATATACTATAGTTATAAGATATTATCTATATATAGCTACTATTATTATACTATATAACCTTCTATAGGCTTATTCTTAAAAATACTACTTCTTTTTATAAATATCTTAGGTAGAATATTTACTAGCTTTATTTAACTAGTGCTTTTACTTTACTTATTAGCTTAATAAGACTACTATTAATTATCTATATTAGCTTATTTTAGATCTATAAATTATCTTATAAGTTAAATAATCTATTTTATATACCTTTAATTAAAAAAAAATATAAAATAAAAAAGAGGTTAAAAATAGAAAAAGAATATATATATACTTAATAAATCTTAGTGTATTCTTACTACTTTAAGAGAGGCTTTTAAGGTTTATTTTATCCTTATAAATTAGTTTATAAAAGTATATAGCTACTATATCTTTTACTAGTTCTACTATTAATTAAGTAAAAGTATTACTAAATATTAATAATATATTATATTTATATTTTTATTAACTATAAATTTATTATAACTATATAGGAGAGCCTATCTATAGTCTAGTATAAAATACTTATACTAAAGAAGTAGATCTACCTTTAGGCACTATTAAGAAAAGGTAAAGCATCTAGGCTACCTAATAAAGGAAAACAATAATAGTAAAACATAGGAAAACTACCTATACTATAATAAAGTCTAATAATAATAAAATATATATTAATTAATAAGTCTTATAATTCTTAGACCTAATCTATAAAGATACTAAAATAAAAGTATAAATTAATAGAGTAATTATAAAAAAAGTAAATTTTACTAAATAAGTAAAAGTATAGTAATAACTAATAGTGTATTTCTATATAAAGTATTAAGGCTAATAATAACGACTATATATAAATAATTATATATAAGGAGATATATTTTTCTTAACCTCTTCTTAGGTCTATAAATCCCTTTTTTAATAAGTAAGTAGCCTTTTTATTAATTTATCCCTTAAGTTAACTACTATATAATTCTTGTAACTATACTACCTAACCTTATTATACTATACCTATATTTTCCTTTATAACTATAACCTCTTTAACTATAGTTATAACTACTACTATAGGTCTAAGAATAAGGCTAAGGTTAGTACCTTAGTACTATAAGATTAAGATTTTTAATATTAATAGTTATAGAGTTATTAGGCTAAAGAGCTTACTAAATTACTGCCTATATCTTTACTTATACTTTAGCTTTATTAAAAAGTCTTTAGTAAAGGCTTTAACTATAGATATAACTCTCTAGCTTATAGCGCTAGTAAGCTTTCCTTATAAAGTCTTAACTATTAAGACCTTACTATTAGACTTTAATTATAATATAGTAATATTAGTCTTTAAGTTACTTAATAGTTATTATAAAACTAGTTATTTTTTTAACTAAATAACTAAAGTATTTTTAATATTAGACTATAACTTTAATAGTATATTTATAACTTTATAGCTTAAGTACTTAACTATAGCTCTTATTACCTTCTATAAAAAATAATAAAAAATAATTTATATAAGCTTTATATTAGTAAGCTTTATATCTTTATAGGCCTTAGCTTTATATTATAGTATTTAAATAATTAAAATAAGAGCAGTTATTTTACTAGGATTATTATTTATAATATAAAGACTATTTATAAGGTTTTATAACTCTTTATTAGGATTCTAAAGGATCTTTAGGTCTACTAATCTAAAGACCTTTATTAATTTATCTTTATAGTTATCTAAGAAGTCTAGTCCTAAGTAATTAATTATATTACCTTTAAATAGTTAAGAATAAAGTATATATAGACCTTTTAAATTCTCTTAAATAACTTGTTATATATAAAGGCTAAAAGGTTATTAAACTTCTCTAAGAAGTCTAAAATATTATTACCTTTAAATTTAAGTACTTTAGCTAAAAAAGAGGTTATTTAAATAATTATTAGTTACTTATTAAAGAGTTAAGCTATCTATAGATAGTCTTATATAGTTATAGGTTACTTTAGAAAGTCTATTAAGGTTATAAAAAAAGGTCTTTATAATAGTAGTATACTTATTATTCTTTTTATATTATTATTTTTCTTAAGAAAAGCTTATAGTTATATATTACTAAAGCTAGCCTTACTAAAGATATTTATATTCTTACCTTTAGATAATAAAGACTTTTTACTTTTATTTAAAGAGATTAAGAAGTTAGCTATAGTAAATTAGGTTTATAAATTAACTATTATAAATAATTTAATAAGTATTATAGTCTTTTATAGACTTTTTAAAAAAATAAAAAAGTTAATATCTTAATAATAAAAGTATATACTAATATTTAAACTAGTAAATTAAGTAACTTTTAGCTTTTTATTTAGTGTACACTATAGCTATAAGATATTATTTATATATAGCTACTATTATTATACTATATAACCCTTTAGGAATTAATAGGGAGGCATTATAAATTAATATAGGGGTATTACTTTTATAAGGGTATTACTTTCTAGCTACCTAATTAGTTAAAAAAAGTATTATTAGTGTAGTTAAATTCTACTAGACCTATAAAAGGTATCTTGTCCCTTTTAATCCTCTTTACTAGTATAAAAGGCTAATTTAGTCTTAGTTTTATTTATACTATTTACTTACTATAGCTTTATAATATATTCTATAGTGTAAAATATAACTTACTTACCTTTCTACCTTAGGTTTTATCTTAAGAGAGTAACTAATAATTAATTATAACCTACTACTATTATCTAGCTACTTACTATTATCTTCTTCCTCTAAAAGTAGTTATCTTAGCGTTAGCTAGTTCTATAGAGCTAGTAATCTTAAGGGGCAGTATAACCTTCTAGCTAAGCTCTTATTAAGCTTACTATAAGATATATAACCTCTTTTATACTATAAACTATATTACCTTAGTATAAAGCTAATACTTTACCTTACTTACTATTTCCCTAAGGGGATAATAAAAACTTAGTAGACTATTCTTCTTTAACTTTCTCTAGAGTATAGCCTTTTTTTCCCTTATAAGTAGTCCTAGTAACCTCTTTATTTTACTATATAGTAGTTTAATAGTACTTTTAACCTTATTTACTAGGTTATTAGGACTAATTAATAGCTAATAATAGTACTCTTTTAATAATAAAAGTATATTTATTAATAGTAAGAATAATAAGGTCTTTAAGCTAATCTACTACCTTATTTACTACTTTAATAATAATTACTTCCTTAAAGTAAAGTGTTTTTCTAAACTATAGCCTTTTACTATACCCTATATAACTAATCTTCTTCTCCTCCTATATTAACTATCTTAAACCTACTAATACCTAGTAATCTAGAATAAACCTTTAATACTCTCTTTAATTAAGTTAATACTTTTATAAAAGCTAATAGATTTAGTATTATAAAAGAGAACTAGTATAAAGCTTAAGGCTAAATTATATACTACACCTTCTAATATAACTAATTTAGGAGCCTTAGACTACTAAGAGGTAATAGTATTTAATAGTATATATCTTAGAAATATAGTTATTAATAATAGATTATTATAGAGGCCTAAGAGAAAGGTAAATAGCTATTATATTATTATTTAGTAACCTAGTATAGTTAGTATAACTATAGCCTAAGCCTTAAGGTATCTATATATCTTTTTTATTATAAGGCTACTTAGCCTATAATAAACACTATTAATATAATAAGCTAATAAGTTAGTATCTAGGTATATAATATATATATTATTATTTAAGAGTAGTTCTTAGATTCCTTATTTACTTAGTAAGATATTTATAACACTAAAGCTTATATAAACTAAAAGAAGTTAAATAAGTATTTACTAACTATAGCTTTAATTAAGCTATTTAATAAGTAAAATATCCTATATATAGTAAAGTAGGCAAAAGATAAGCTAGACTACCTTATTAGCCTTATTTAGACTTTTCTTTACTGTCTTTAAATATAGAAATAATTCCCTAAAGTAATTAGTTTTAATAACACTTATAACACTAATTACTTTAAACTTCTACTCTTCTAGGCTACTAAATAAACTTACCTTAGGTCTATTTATAATACTATATTTAGCCTTATTAATAATAAGAGGCTAAAGGGTTTCTAGTTTCTCTTAGCTAGTATTTACTAACTTATAGACTAATACTTAGTCTATTACTTTACTATTATTATTATAGACTATAATAAATAAATAAAGGCTATACTAAATAAGTAGTTCTTTAATATTTAGTAATAACTTTATATTTACTATATTAACTTTAATATTATACTTAAGGCTAAGTAAAAGTAGCTTAAAGACTACACCTATAGTAGTAATAGTAGTAGGTCTAATAATAAGGCCTACTAGCTACTAATATAAGTAATAGCCTAGCTTAGTAATAAAGACTAGGCCTATATTACTACACTAGTAAATAAGCTTTCCCTTTTATATATATTATAAGGTCTTAATAATATAAAAGCTTATTATTTTTACTAAGACTAAGTATACCTTTAAGAAGGCTTAGACTAAGCTTTATAAAGAGTTTATTAACTAATACCTAATCTTTTAGTACCTTTATATAATATACTTACCCTTAAGGGTATAGTAGGCTTACTACTTTATCTAAAAATACTAGAACTTTAGTGTTTATATTACCTCTAGTATAAAATTAAGTAATAATAATATTAAAGGCTATCTCTTTAATAGTCTTAGTTACTTATATTAACTTATTAATATTATATAAGATATAATTAGTAACTAAAGGCTATACTTTAGGTAAGTATATATAAAAAATAAAATCTTTTAAGGCTAAAAGTATATAGGTCTTTATCTTAAGCTCTTTAGTAAACTTTATATACTACTTTTTTTAAAATATTTAGTGTTAATTAGAAAATAATACTAGCTAGTAAAAAAGGTAATACCTTTTAGTAAAAAACTATTCTTAGACCTTATTAAAGAATATAATCTAGACTATACTATTTTAACTAAGCTTAGTATTTTATACTACTATAAGATCTTTACTAAGATACTTAATTTAGTAGCTTTTAGTAAGTAAAAGGTATACCCTTAGTAGTGTCTTTAAGAGATATTTTCTTTTAATCTATACTACTAGATCCTTAATCCTAAGATTATAGTATTCCTTTATAGTAAGCTAAAGAATATAGTATAGCCTATTTTATTATAACTATCTTTACTAAAAAAAGGCTACTTAACTAGCTAAACTTATACCTTTAGTAAAAACTAAAGTATAAGTAGTAAAAAGTAAAGTTACTTACTTAAAAGTAAAAATAATAAGTTAATACTAGCTAGGTCTTTATAAGAAAAAAGTTAACTAAGTTAAAGTTAGATTTTAACTTTATCTTAGTAATAAATAAAAAGCTAGTCTAGTATTCTTAATAAAAAAAAATAATAAGTAGTTATATAAGTAAATAGTTACTTTAGCCTAGTATATAAAGAATATAAAGTTAGTAAAAAATAGTTAGTAGTAATAATAAATTCTTATAGTTATATTATAAAAAAGTAGCTAAGTAGTAAGTATTTTAAATATAAAAAAAGTTACCTTTCTTAAGGTAAATAAGAAGTAGGCCTAGCAAGAGGGCTAACCTTTATAGCTATAGGAAGTAGGCTTAATAGGAGGGCTCTTTTTATAGCTATAAGAAGTAGGCCTAGTAAAAAAGGTAACCTTTATAGCTATAGGAAGTAGGCTTAATAAGAGGGCTCTTTTTATAGCTATAGAAAGTAGGCCTAGCAAAAGAGGTAACCTTTATAGCTATAGGAAGTAGGCTTAATAAGGGGGCTCTTTTTATAGCTATAAAGTAGGCTTAATAAGGGGGCTCTTTTTATAGCTATAAAGATAGCGCTTCTTATAAAGGCTATTTCCTATAGCTATAAAAAGAACCCCCCTTATAAAGCCTATTTCCTATAGCTATATAGGTTAATTAGTTAATAGTAGAATAGAACAGTAGAATAGCTATATTAGTGTAATTACCCTTACTACTTTTATAGGGATATACTGTTTTTTTTAACTAATTAGGTAGCTAGAAAGCAATGCCCTTATAAAAGTAATACCCCTGTATTAATTTATAATGCCCCCCTATTAATTCCTAACCCTTTATAGGCTTATTCTTAAAAATACTACTTCTTTTTATAAATATCTTAGGTAAAATATTTATTAGCTTTATTTAACTAGTGCCTATATTTTACTTATTAGCTTAGTAAGACTACTATTAATTATCTATATTAGCTTATTTTAGATTTATAAATTATTTTATAAATTAAATAATCTATTTTATATATTTATAATTAAAAAAAGAAAATATAAAATAAAAAAAGAAGTTAAAAATAGAAAAAAAATATATATATACTTAATAAATCTTAGTGTATTCCTACTACTTTAAGAGAGGCTTTTAAGGTCTATTTTATTTTTATAAATTAGTCTATAAAAGTATATAGCTACTATATCTTTTTTAATTCTACTATTAATTAAGTAAGTGCTTTACTAAATAGTAATAATATATTATAGTTATATTTATATTAACTATAAATTTATTATAACTATATAGAAGAGCCTATTTATACTCTAGTATAGAATACCTATACTAAAGAAATAGATTTACCTCTAGGCACTATTAAGAAAGGGCAAAGTATCTAGGCTACTTAACAAAGGAAAAGAGGAATAGTAAAATATAGAAAAACTACCTACACTATAACAATATCTAATAATAATAATATATATATTAATTAGTAAGTCTTATAATTCTTAGACCTAATCTATAAAGATACTAAAATAAAAGTATAAATTAATAAGGTAATTATAAAAAGAGTAAATTTTACTAAATAAATAAAAGTATAGTAATAACTAGTAGTGTATTTTTATATAGAGTATTAAGGCTAATAATAATAACTATATATAAATAATTATCTCTTCTAATCTTTTCTTAAGTCTATAAATACCTTTTTTAATAAGTAAATAGCCTTTTTATTAATTTATCTCTTAAGTTAACTACTATATAATTTTTATAACTATACTACTTAACCTTATTATAATATATAAAAAAAAAAAGTTAATAAACTAAAGAGCTTATAATAAATAAAATATAGTAAATAATTACTAGTTAGCTATAGGTATATAAAGTAAAAGGTTTTTTATAGTTAAGAATACTTCTCTAAAGGTAATAAAGCTTATATAATAAATATAAATTAATAAGGTTTTTATTAGTTAAAAGGACTAGTTATAAATCTATTAATTAACCTATTATAATAAGTAATTAGTATAAACTATTATAGTAAAGGTATTTATAAAGGCGTTTTTTAGTACTTACCTACTTTAGGTATATAAATAATTAACTAGTAATAATTACCTTTTCTTATAAACCTTACTAATCTATAGTTTAGATAGTAAAGTTAACTTATATAGTTAATAGTAAAGTTAACTACTAATTAGTATTAGTAACACTAAAAGATAAGTTAATATAGTTAACTATATATATTAGTAGTAATTAATAAATAATAAAAGTAACTATAGTTCTCTATTATATATAAAGAAAAAAAGAATAATTATTATAGGTTAGTTAGTTAAATAACTAACTTATTGCCTATAAATCCTTAGAGAATCTATAGCTAAATATCTAAGGATTTACTGGCAATGAGTCATCAGGGTTAACCTGATAACTCCGATATTTATCCGCGATAGTCAACATCACAACATCAAGCTTTCTGGAATACATCCCTCGTCGCTTGTATCTAACGTGCTGAGCTACTTGTACACCAGCCGCTCTGATTACTTTGACGCGACAATCTGAGATTTTGGGGCAAAACCATAGCAGCAGACTTCCTCGTCGGATCCTGATGACGAGAAGCCAGGGTGTCGCTAGTTCCATAAGAAGTTTCCCAGGACCCAACGCTAGCAAAGCAGGATGATCAATATCGTTCCCATGGGTATCCTCAACTCTACATTGACTATACACTATGCATCCGATACATCAAGTCCGGGGTATCGGACTTCATGCAGCCCGTATAGCCTATTACTTAAGATTACATCCAGTGGGAAGGTTGAACCTTGTCAATGGACCCTTCTGGAAGCACAACACTTTTTGACTTGCGGTACCGATCAGCTGAATGGTTTGAAATGCCTGTGCCCTCGCTTTTTGCCCTAAGAGTATTCCCTATTGAACGATCCAGAATGTGGCCAGTTTCAAGGACGCCCCTGTTGGTGTGGGATTAATCAAGAGGATGGCCCAAACCTTACTCGCTGTACTACCAGAGATTGTGCTTCCGGAAGTGCCCGCTGCTTACTTACACATCATACTATACATGTGCGCAGGGGTTCAAGTGGTAAACATTATGCGGTGAACAAATGACCGTTGCTCATGGGATGGTAAGTACCAACGCGGCCTCACTCAACACTCCCGGGTACATTTTGATACGAACAGTTTACTATAACCTCTGGGACTGACGATTCTTGTCCTTGCGAAAGAGGATTTCTCGGTGACCTAATAAGTGCCAGTATATTGCTAAGCGTCAGTCCGCTCCAACCAAGGGGTTCAACCCGACCCTTGAAGTCAGAACAGGCGACGTCCCGGGGAAGGACTGGAGCCGTTTTCTCTGAGACTGGCTCCGTTGCAGTGCTCGACTACACTAGCAAAGGTGTGTTTGAAGATGGGGATGTTACCGGATCCTCAAGGCCTCCTCTCAGACCAATGCCTCTTCAACCAAAAGCTTCGATACTCACGCGGCAACATTGTTGCTCCGTTATCATTATGTCCTCTGCCAGAGGCTGTCACATGGCGATTCCTCACTTGCACCGATTTCCGCTAGAAGTCTGGTCAGAAATCACTCTTGAGGCGCTTGCGATTGCGAAAATGGGGCATGTCAATGAACGAGCCATCACCACGACTCGAGAAGAATACATCTGGATCTTGAATACAATGGACGGCACAATGCCTAGTTATGTATCACCAACGACAACGACACACTCAGACAGAGGGAGAGAACTAGATGTCAAAAGCGGATAATACGGCATAGATCTGATTGCATCAGATAGATACAAGTCAGTGCACATAGGATTTTCGTAGTCAAGGCATGGCTTGGTGGCGAAGCTTGAATTTGGCTTGGCTTAAAGTCAGTCAACACTCATACCCGATGTTAGATACGAGGGCTTGGGTGGGCGAGTTGGCTGCTCTTGGCCCCTATCCTGAAGGTTCCTGGCAATATTCTATTCTCAGCTTATCATGAACAACTAAAATCTGCTTACATACCGGTTCGGACGTCGCTGCGCACTTTTTAATAGGAAAATATCCCGCGTCAAGTTGACCCATCTATTATCCTCTTAGTGGCTCAACTCGACAGTCCTAAATAACCATTTGGCCAAGGGTCTTACGGAACTAGCTTCGTTGCTTAGTTGTAGAAATATATATCTTGAGTGAGAAGTGTGTAACCTAGGTGAATCACTCATTCAACCACTGGGGGACAATACTCTTCTGAAGTACTCAATGACGGCGTGAGATCGGTCCAATCTACATGTTGTAAGGCTGTTTCTCCCGAGAAACTCCCCTGTCTTCCAACCTCGATAGGTAATCTCTCTTTTACTCGCACAAAGTATAGGCATCTTCGTGACATCTGGGGGAATGGTGCGTCCGAATGATTATTACAGATACCTGACTCTGTGATAAACCTCGAATCACATGTAGGTCCTCCTGCCGCAATAATTAAGGACGCATTTGATAGTACGGTGCCTTCTTCGGGGTTTCTTCTTCCATGTCGATAGGGTCGTTTTGAATGATGCAGAGGGCATCAACCTAGATATACTCCAATACGATAGAGTGGGTGATTGTAATAACGTGTCGAATTAAGAGTAGAAGTTTCGAGATATCAAAGCCAGTTCTTAAATGGCCAAGGTTCTGGCGCTTTGCAACAAAGGTTTGGATCATTTCCTAACAATGGCTGAGGGCCGTATACTAGTCCTTATCCACCCCCTCGACGAGGCTTAGATCTCTTTCGTTGAGAATCTCAATTAATCTCTTCGGCAGCTTTGCCAAGGTAAGCTTCCTACTCATACAACCCTTGTGATCCTGTAGGCAATCTTCCAGCCACAGTCTAACATTTACAAGGCTAGAGGCTAAGCCAGGCCTCACATCGATCGGCCGGTATTTGAGATTTTGTGACATTGGATCACGTAAAACGACCGCATGAGATTATTATCGACAATAAAAATGGAGTTCCCAATGGCTTTGCGTGCTGAGAGTTGCGTAGACCTCCAGGGTAACCTGCCTCCGATGTCGAGGGGATCGCGGGTAGCTGATGTTGTTTGCATAGGCCAAGTTAAGGCGAAGAAGATCATACTTCTTTATTGCCCTTTCATAATCGACTAGCTCGCAAACGAAGGTGAAGGCTACACCTGGGGACGCCTCTTCATGCCCCATGAAGGTTGATAGCGCTTATGACACAAACTTCGGGCAGGAGGCACCTTTCCACAGTATGTTTTAAAGACGTTGGTGTACTGCACGTCGCTCCCGGTTGACATGGCATTACCGTTGGAGACTTTGCTGAAGAAAGATGCCGCGAAGTATGCGCAGAATGGACACCATTTTCCCGTGGCATATGAATTGCTTCGGATGAACTCCCACTTGATGTAACCCTTCATAGTGCTGGCTGGCTTAGTTAGGCAATGGAACCCAAAATTGCGCTAGATGCGAGTTTATCAAGAAAAGTGCCATGACCAATCAACTCCAGGTGCACTGAAGATATGATGGGGACGAGGAGGGGAGATATCTAAAGAGGACCAGTGCCAGGAGTTCTACAATCCAAGGCACCCACGCATTAGCAGTGCAAGAAAAACACCATTCTTGCATTCGAGTATGGAGACCGGTTGTTGTCATTAAGTATAGGCAATGTTAGCTGATGGTTATGTCTAGAGTGTCCCTACCCCTCCCATGCCTTTTCCTGACCCTTACGCCACATTACCGTATCCATTTTGGGCTCATCTAAACCGTGCCTTTCCTCCGCTTCAGCTCGATCTTCGCATCCACCGGCGGGACTACTGTCACGCCTATCCACTGCGGTTTCGGCCGTTCGGATATCGGCTTCAAGTCGTAGTTGAGAAGCAGATTGGCCACCACCATCTTCAACTCGTGGGCGACGAAAAAGCGCCCTGGGCTGTGGCAGGACGAGTTAGTCTCAGGAGATCAACTGCGAAGTGAAGGCTTGATAAAGGTGATCGATGAGCTTACCATGCGTGTCGCCCATGCCCGAAAGGAAGATGGGCGTCACTCGTTGTGACCATTCCGAGGTTCTTCAGCCTCAGCCCCTCCTCGAGAGACCTCTCCGACTGCGGTTTCGCTTCATACTCCTCCCTCTGCCGGCTTGTGCGAAAGGCGTCGTATTCGTTTGCGTTGGGGTTGAGATCATCGTCGTGGTGCAGACCTTCCAGGTTGACGGTCAGGAACGTCCCTTTGGGCAGATGCCAGCCCTCCTCTTCGTTTGTAATACCCTCCTCGGCGATGACCTTGCGCTCCATCAAAGTACAGCTGAAGTTGCTCAGCCTCTGGCTCTCGCGGATGGCGCTGTCGAGGCGGTAGAGCCGCGACAGGCCGTTCTTGGTCCAGCGGCCGCCCTCTTCCTTCAGCACGCGGGCCGCTTCTTCCCTGATGCCCTCGATATACCCCTTGGCGGGATCCGAGCTTAGCAAATCAAGGACAATACCGTGGCCGGTGATGACGGTGGTGTGGATTGCTGCAAACTGTATGGGCAAGAGTCGTTTCGAAATGACGTAGGGGTCGAGCTCGAAGTAGTTCTTCTCGGCTTTGGCCATGCGGATGTCCCACGTGATGAAGTCTTCGGGCGCGACCCAGTCGTCGTAGGCCGGATCTCCCGCCTCTTTCTTGGCCATATCGTCGAGGCGCTTCCTTATGACAGGCAGGCTGTGCTTGGCTGCCTTGCGCCACATCCACCAGTTTGGCAGCGTGATGAGAGGCCCGAATATGGGAAGCATAATCTGCGGCACCATGTGAAGCGCGAAGCAGTTGAGGATGACTTGGTCGACGAATGAAACCATGGCCTTGCAGAAGCCAATGTTTCGGCATACGCCCTCGCCGACCAGCATGCGGTTTGTCACCGGCGGTACGATGGTCAGCCATGCCTCCCAAAGGCTCAAGGTCTTCCAGTTATCGGCGTCTGTGCCGAAGGCCTTGTCCACGGCCACGGCCACCTCCTCCTCGATGCCCGGGACCAAAGAGCTGAGGTGACGGGCAAGGCTCTTGTGGATCACCCGCGTGTGCCAGACGTCATCGGCGTAGACCTTGCCCAGGAAGTTGTAGTCGCTGTACAGCACATCGTTGTGCGCTTCGTGCGCGGAGACGACGGAATCGGGGTGCTCGAGCAGCCACTTCGTGAGAGATCGCGGGATGATGATGTCGGGAGCGCGGCTTGCGGCTGCGGGGACGACGAAGGCGCGGTTCTGCTTGTTGTACTACGTTGTCGCATTGCGTGTCAACAAAGACCCTCCAACACCCCGGAAGTCCCCAATGGCGGGGTATGGTGCGAACGAACCTTTTGGTAGCCCTCGATGACCCAGTCGCGGTAGCGGAAGACATAGTAGCAAAAGTTCTGAAGGCTCGCGAGAGTGCCCTTCCCGTAGCCGACAACGGGGATGTTTTCCGGGTACGTCGGCTTCCATGTGTGGTCGAGAACGAGCAGGCCGACAAAGACGAGGAAGAGCGAGCCAAAGACGCGCCCGGGCGTCAGTGACTCGATGATTTGGCCGTGGAGGCTTCCGGCCATTGTCACGAACGGCCGTCGCAAAGTGGTTTGTGAGGAAAGAGAGGCGACCCTGGGGCTTCTAGGTACATGTCCCACACATCGCCGGCGCTGGAATGAAGGGCAGGGCACGTAAGGGTCTTATGGGGAGAAACGGAGTTGCATGGTGGAAACTGGGTGTCTCGATTCCATCACCCCGTATCCGTGTGTAGTTTGGGACCCCGTACCGGTCAGGGTAATCGGCGGGGATGCTGGTCTAGGCTCCACGGCCATGACGCCTGGCTTGCATAGCCTCTCTAGGCTGAGCATGTTAGTCACCTGTCAACCTGCTTGCGTTTTGTAATCCATCACACTACTCAGAGACACGTAGCCGAGGCGGCAAGTAGTCATATAATAGCATATGTACGCCATAACAAAGAAACGCTAGTATCAAGCACAATACAGAGTACTCAGCATAACAAAAGATGGTTCTGTAGAAGGGACACAGACAGTGCCGGGGAGTCCGGTAACTTAACCTCCCTATCAACCAGGGGGTCCTCAATGGGCAAGGTGGGATGTTAGCTCTTCCCGCGCGAGTTGTTGATTGGAAGTGAGCTCAAACGAGGCACGCTTGGATCCGTTTCAGGTACGTGCCGTCTCGGAGTCCCTCGGCGGTAAGCTGCATTAACCAGCCCTCACAGTATTTCTTCGCTGTGTTGTTAGTGCAGAAACATGTCAGGGGTCATGGAAACGCAGGATATCGCTTCCTGTGTCGAACCTTGCTGAAACGGGCTAGACACATCGGTGTCTTCTCCGCCAATGGATTCACTGGTTCAAGCTCTGAATGGCCAGCTTGGCCCTGAAGATATTCAGGCAGTTCGCATGCCTGCCTACTGCTGGTCATTGCCAAGGATATGAAAACCCAACGAGTCTCGCGATATGCAAGAGATTGTGTTTGGTGATTGGTATTAACTTGTTGTTCTCGCTGGAAAAAGAAGGGGGGGAAAAGGCCTGACTCGTCATGCAAGATGAGCATTATTTCCCCTTACTTTAGCGTAAGCTTTCCGACCCTTCCGGCGGACCCGGAGGCCCAGCAAACCCGACTTGAAAGACACTCGACGCTATCAAACGAGCCTGTGTCGAATGTTTTCCATGTCCGCCCGCCATCGAGAGTGATATCGGAGCCGGAGGGACCGACAGCGACGGCTACTCCGCACAACCCTGGAGCCCATGACGCTCCTGACCGGTAGCCGCCCGGGAACACCTCCGACGCCGTCCATGTCTCTCCGCCGTTGTCCGACCATGCTGATGTGTGGGCGGAGCCATTTGCTACGTTGAAGTCACCGCCGGTCGCGATGCCGTGGTTTGCATCTCTGAACCGTACGGAAAACACGCCAGCCGACGCGCCGCCGGCGATCGCACTGGCCGATGCTTCCCAGTGGTGTCCGTCCGGACTCCGGAGGACTCGTCCCGGGTCAACGCCGCCGGATGCCAGATACCATCGTCCCGCCGCCGTGGAAATGCAGGTCCCGCTGGCAGCGAAACCGAACTCCCCCTGCAACGCGGGCGCCATGCCGCTGGGGTCCACGGCATGCCACGAATCACCCCCGTCAACGGTCTCGATCAGCCGGAATTTGCCGTCGACGGGGTCGCTGACTGCGATCCCCCTTTCCTCGTTCTCGAAACCGATACAGTTGTAGAATGCCGTGGGCTCGGTGTTGGAGAATGTCTGCGTCCATGATCCGCCGCCGTTGGTGGTGATGTATATGCGTGAATCTGCCCCTTCGCCGATGGATAGGATGATGGCTTTTTCTGCGGAAAAGGCCTGGACGTCGCGGAATTGCAACTCGGCATCAGCGCCCGTGAGCTCGGGGCCGACTGATTCCCAAGAAGCGCCGCCGTCGACGGTACGTAGAACAGTGCCTCCTGTCCCGGAGACCCAGGC
Source organism: Colletotrichum navitas (assembly GCF_030913465.1). Lineage (NCBI taxonomy): Eukaryota > Fungi > Ascomycota > Sordariomycetes > Glomerellales > Glomerellaceae > Colletotrichum > Colletotrichum navitas. The sequence continues at coordinate 157,684 of NW_026850630.1, read as the reverse complement.
AATTTTGTCCGACACCGGCGACAGACCTCTGAATTGCTGGGCACTCCCGGTGGGCAAGATCTCCCAGGTCTGATTCGGGTTTCGAGACGCGATGAGCTTCTTGGCCGTGAGGGGCGAGGCGCCGACAAGCACTGCCAGACTGGAGATGAGCAGGCGGACCAACATGGCGGCAGCGTTCGTGAGAGCACCCCAAGACTCGGGAGTGACGAAACAATGAGCGCAAAGGCGAAGATGCTCTTACGTTTACATATCAAGACTCATTCCTCACTCCACAAGGCAGGGGACCTAGGGTAGACCAGCCACCCCCATTTTGCAGATAAACATTGTCCAATATTTTCTCTGCAGATCACTGATGACCTTCTGTTTCGGGCCAGCATTCAGCGACGGCGAATTTCGGTCGACTCCACCTCCGATACCGTGGTCCTGGGTCTGAGATACGGGTATCGTCACCTTTCCGTCTTTGGCGTGACTAATCTCAATGGATAACACAATGGTCTATGCCGTTTCTTAAGATTGAAATCAAGGGCTTCGAGACGGGGAAATACCGCAATGCGAAAACTCGCATCCCGAAGACTCGCAGACTTTTCTTTTGTCGGGATATAGGTTGAAATGTTCTCAAACCCACACAAGCTCCCTTGCTCTTCCGTGGCCATGCTTGCAAGAAGAGTTGTCGGATCCTTGTCCTTCAGTTCGCATCACCACCAGACCCTCAAAACCGGAGCTCGGAATTGCCTTGCAATTGCCGTTAGTTAGTTATGACAGTGATCGAACAATTGCTCAGAGCTTTACGAGGCCCTAGTTCATCGCCGGCATTGATATCGCGGGTATGCGCAGAATCTAGACTCACTAGCATGCCTTAGGCTTGGGCACCAGCGAGCTGATTTCTTATGAGCTGCTGGAAGCTGCCCAGTCAGTAGTAAAAGACTTGGCAGACAAAAATTATTATTTGCAAAAGAGATTGAACTCATCACCTCGGATTGCTTGTTTGCGCAGCTTTGGGAAAAGAATAACTTGCAATTGGTATTAAGCACTAGTACCGACGATTGTATCAGACATGACGTCTATCTCTCCGGGTACTGCTTTGGACTCTGATTATGGGTTCGTCGGCCGCGTTCAAGGAAGAGGGAAACCTCATATAACGGCTGGCCTACGATCTCTCTAGAGACTAGGCGTACCCTCCCCATGTGTCCCCTTTCTGTCCGTGTTCGACAAGGTACAGTCATCGTTGTCATAAGCCAGGGGTGTTTGGTAGTTACCATCACGGGTAGAGCAAAGGGACTTGAGACCTGAAAAGGTGGCCTAAAGGCAGCATTCAAGTAGCAATAATGCGTTTTGGGTCTAAGCCTTGTCCTAATACTCAACCGGTACTAATCCATTAAGTTTGAGGGCAGCGCTACCATTTGAGCTGACTTGGCATCGCCAAAAATGGGGATTTTAGGACTTCATTGTTAGCGTGACTGCTAGGCTTGTTTTCTTGCTATGAAATGGCGTTACATGCAGGCTTGGCGCATGCAGTTACTGCGCCCTTCAGCGACATCAACGACATGCTTTTGACATTCCTCTGCGCCCAATGAACGACGGGCGCGGTGTTCACCGCTCCACTACTATGTCTGATTCCTTTTCTAATAATAAGGCGAATCAACTCACCCAACTAAAATGGCCTCTATGGCCAGAACTACACATTATCCCGCTGACTTATGATCTTCAACCTCGCCTTGCAACTGTAATACTTGTCATTATGAAAGTTTCAAACAACAACATGACCCTTTCAGGAACCATAGTGTGGGAGCAGCAAGGTGAGGCAATATCCGTTGATATTGGTGATGTGTAGCTGACTAGAAGTGGGCTGCCTACAGTGGGCAGAGGCTGCCCAAGAAGGAGGTAGAGGTAGGTCACATGACCCATGGGCTCCTCCACCAACACTCCCCCTCAGGCTCTGCTAGCCCACTCCTATATACTATAACAATAGGGGCAAATAACTACCCAACCCTAAATCCTCCAAATCTAAGGAGTTTTTAAAGTATACAATAACTTCAGCAAAAGGCCAGTAATTTGCCTATTAGTCTAGTAATAATTTATCTATACACTAATAAGCTTATATAATCTATATAACCTATTATCTATATAGTCTATCTGTATATATATATAACCTATTAATTTAACCTATCTACTATACCTAGTAGTCTAATAAAATCCTTATGTTTATTTAAGGCTAATGCCTTTATAAGGCTATTAGTAGTTATCTTAGTGCTATAAATAAGTTAAAAGGTAATATTCTTGTAGGTGTAAACCTCTTAGATTATCTATTTATATTAGATATTAATACTTTAAGTTTATACTTTATTAAGGGGATTTATAACGTTAACTATTACGTTAGTACTGTTAGTAAAGAGGATAGTTAGAGTATCTAGTGGTTAGCTAAGGAGCTATTTAGTATAGTAATAAATCTACTTTATAGTAATTACTACTAGCGTAAGGTTAATAAACTCTGCCTTAGTAGAGCTTAAAGTAACAAAGGTTTATTACTTAGACTTCTAGGCTACTAGTAAGCTAGTAAAGTAGATAATATAACTACCTATAGATACTTATAATAGGTAATTATTAGTAAAAGAAGTATCTACTATAGTATAAAGGCTAACGTTAGTAAAGGGGTTAAGTCTACTAAATAAGATACTATAATAGGTAGTGCCTTTAAGGTAGTAAAAAAGGTGCTTAATAGCTACCTAATAAGTAGGTAATAGGCTAGTATTAGTCTAAGAGAGTTTACTAACTATAAAAGTAATATCTAGGTGTATACTAGTAGCTAACTAGTTAAGGTAGCTAGTCTATTTAATATAAAGCTATTAGTTAGCTTTAGTGTAGTTATCCTTACTTTAAGTAATAAAAAGGTCCTAGTTAGTAAGCAATAGAGTCTTAACTAGCTAGAGGTTACTATAGCTAAAGTAATAAAGTATACCCTTAGTATACTTATATTAATTAATATAAATCTTATTAGTAGTAGAGCGCTAAATCTAAAAGCTAAGAAATTAAGAGGCCTTACTAAGGTCCTTTAGTAGGTAGACCTTAGTAAGTATATTATATACCTTCCTAGTTATCTTAGTAGTAGGTGTAGCTACTGTATTATTATTAATATATATTAAGGCATAGACATTAAGGTCCTTGTTATAGAAGAGGTAGATCTCCCTTTTAACTAGCTAAAAGCTAATTTTCTTTATTTTACCTTTAATAAGTATAAACTACTATAGTAGTAACTTACATAGACTATAGAGAGCCTTTTAGAGTAACTAGACCTTATTATTAGTAGTAGTGTAACTAGTAGGTTATTTAATATAGACGTTAGTACTAGTAGGAACAAAGGTAGTAAGAAAGGTAATATTAAAGTTATATATCTTATACTTTAATCTATAAAGAGTAATAATAGTAAAAAAGAGGTAAATAGTAGTAGTAGTAGCTATAGCTATATATACCTCTTATAATAACTAATTACCTTACTTAAAGTTACTATAGACTACCTATTAGGCCTTAAAGCGTATAATTTTATTATTTACGTTAGTCTTAATATTAAATACCTATTTACTTAGTAGCACTTTAGCTCTAGTTAAGAGGTTAATAAGGGTATATACCTCCTTATTATTAAACTATTAGATCTTAGTATTATAGGCTTATTTCTAATAGTGCTAGTATAGGCCTTTCTTTACCTTCTTAAAGGTAGTAAGTATATTATAACTAGTAGGTAGTACCTTTAATAATATAGCTACTATAAAGGTACTAATAGAGTAACTTTAACTATCTTAGTGTACCTAAATATTAGCTAAAAGATATACCTTTTTCTTGTAGTTTTAGATGCCTATTATCTTATAATAGTAGCTAGGCAGCTTTACTACACTAGTGTAATATAGGTAACTAGTAGTAATATGCTTAGTAGTAGATATAGTAGCAGAGGCCTTAATAATAAGGTCTAGCTTATTCTTCTTTATAACTAGAGGAAAGTAGTTAGCCTCCTATTAGATAACTTTATAAAACTTATTATTAGTAAAGTTATTATCCTATTTATCTAGGTGTTTATTTATAGGCTATTTATTAGTAAGTAATAAGATAAGTATAGTAGTGTCCTCTAGGGGTAAAGTTATATAGGTAGTATTATTAATATACTTACTATTAAAGGTGCTACTATTAGTTTAGTTAGCCTACTGGTTTTATAGGGTCTTAGTAACTAGTAGGTAAAAATTAAGGACTTAGCTAGGAAACTAAATCTAGAGGTTAAGCTTATTAAAGAGCACATTATAGTTAGCATCTACTAGGATATTTACATTAGTAATAGGGTAAAGAATAGTCTTCTTCTTCTCTTTATAAAAATAAATATTATAGTAATAGATAACTTACTTTTAATTAAAGATATAAATATAGTAGATATAACTATATAAAGAGCTATAGCTAACAAGGTAACCTTTTATTACATAGGGTTCTATTTTTATAGAATAAGGGGGCACTTACTACCCTTCTTATATATATATATAACGTAACTAAAGGTACAAAGGTGTTTAATTTAAGGAGGTTCTTAGTTAGCAGCAAGGTTAAGCTTATAGGCAATAATCTTATAAGGGCTTATCTTACCCTTAGTTAACTATAGCAGTAGGTTAAGGATCTAGACTATAGTATTAAGCGTATAGTCCTAGAGATCCTCTAGTAGGCTATTATTAATAAGTAGAGTATAAGTAGCCTTTATAAAGGTATAGCTAGTATATTTAATTACGCTATTTATTAATAAAGTATAGGTAGTAGTTAGGTAAAGTTAAGTGCCTTTAAAGAAAGGGTTATAAAGCACTTTCTTAAGCTTAAGTATATTATTATATATTTAACCTTTAATTAAGAGACCTATTATATTAGTAAATATAGTACTAAACTTCTTAATAGTATTAAGAATAACCTTATAGTAATAGGTTTTTAATAGAGTAAGCTAGTAATAACTACTATAATAGTTAAAAAGTAAAAGGTATATTATATACTAAGTTTAAAAAAAGGTTTAACCTTAATAAAGTTAAGATAAATTTTTTTACTTATAAAGGTAAAAGGTAATAGAGTATTATAGCTAATAAGCTTTATAGATTTAGCTAAGTAGTAGGCCTTATAGTAAAAGTTATTAATCTTTGCCTATATAAATTATATACCTACTTAACAGTAGGCCTTAATAACCTATAATAAATAGGCGTAAATAAGTTAGTAATATATTATCTTAAGGGTTAGTTAGCACTTGCCTTTAACTATAGCTAATCTAAGGGTAGTTACTATAGGTATAGTTAGACTATTAGTTATATAAAGAATATAGATGTCTAAGATCTATTTAATAGTAGCTAAATAGGCCTTAGATTTAGTGTTAATAATATAAGTAGTAGTATAGTTATATTTAATATTTGCCTTATGTAACTTACCTAGGCTAAGAAGGTTAGCTAGGCTAAGAGGGCTATACTTAATATCTTTAATAGTCTAGTTAATAGTCTAAGTTAGGTTAACTAGATCCTTTGTCTAGAAGAAAACAGTGCTACTACTCTCTAGATATACTTAATTACTGTTTATAGCAGTAAAAGGTTAAAGGTTACTGTAGACTACATAGGATATAAAGTAAGTTAATAAGTTAAATATAGGGTTAAAGTAGCCTAAATCTAGTATAATATTAGAGGTAGTAATAACCTTGTTGTTAATAGCTATATATACTATATAGCTAGGCTTTATAGCTAGGCTAGTAATAGAGGAGCTACTAAGAGTACCTAAGGCTTCTTTAATAAAAATAAAAGTTAATAATAAGTTAGATAATTCTTCTTTATAATCCTTGTTATAGATATACTTAGTTATATAGGTAAAAAGAGCATTATAATAAGGATAATTAGCAGAAACTAGCTCTAGGTAAGTAGTCTAACACTTTATAATAAAGTAGTTTTTTTTATAATAAAGGCAAAAACTACTATAGGTAATATTCTTAGTAAAAGTAGTGCCCTAGTTAGCACTAGAAGAGGTTACTATTAGATTAGTAGTATTCTTATAGTATATAATAAGTCCTATTTTCTATTCCTTATCCTAGGTAAAAGTATAGATAGTCTTAATAACCTTTGCCTAGGTAAATATCTTATTATTATTAGTATAGTACTTATAGGTATCTAGTAGTTATATCTTAAAGTAGTTAAGTATAAGAATAGCCTAATAGTAGTTAAAGTTTTTACTATAGAGGCTAGTAATATAGCTTTAAAGGTATTAAACCTTTATAAAGGCATTATAAAGGGTTTTATAGTCTTAGGCACTACCTTTGCTAAACTTATTAATAAGGGTAGTAATAGCATCTTTAGATACCTTAGGGATAAACTTCTTAAGTGTTTTTATAAGAGTATATAGGTTACTATTATTAACTTATCCTATGTTAAGGAGCTTAATAATTATAAGGTTATAAGTGCTAATAATAATACTATAGATAGTATTATATTTATTTTCCTAATTCTTGTACTTATTAGTATTAATTACTAGTTAAAGGACTTTATAATTAACATGTTTCTTAACTTTAGTAGCGTAAAGTAATATATTAACTAGCACTTACTATTATAACTAGTTTAACTCCCCCTTAAGCTTAAGAACAGACTATATAACTGTTTAGTAGTTAACCTTGTTAGCTATAATAGTAGTTAATTACTAACGCAAGGAAGAATAATATAATATATAATATAGATAAAAGTCTCCCCTAGACCACAGGTAGCCTAATAATATATTAAACTTTATACGTTTCCCTTACAGGATAAGGGGCATATCTAAATTATTACACAAATTACTACTGTTCATCAGACGTCTAAGTAAAAAGGGGTATAGATAAAGGTAGAAGCAACATTTTGAGTTTATTACTTATTATTATTATTAAGAGGTGACGCAACTGTAGCAGACAGGCAGTCAGAACAGTAATACAGGCAGTAATCACAACGTTTCATAAATATTACCATAGACCATTTAAAAAAGCAAAAAAGAAGGGGCAAAAGCAGCTAATCAATTAATCATAAAGAAAATTAATTAGTATCAACCTAGGCCTCATAACCTATAGGAGCAGCAAGGTAAAGCAATATCCGTTAATATTAGTAATATGTAGCTAACTAGAAGTAGGCTACCTACAGTAGGCAGAGGCTGCCCAAGAAGGAGGTGGAGGTGGGTCACGTGACCCATGGGCTCCTCCACCAACACATAGAGATACGGGGCCACCGCGCTGGTGACATAGGTTACATCACCTATCGACATGGAGTAATCTATGCAAAAGAGTTCGGATTCAACAGGCATTTTGAAGCGCATGTGGGCAGGATCACATCTGACTTCCTTTGCAACTACGACCCTGACAAGGAGCAGTGCTGGACTGCCGAGACAGGCGGGGAGTTTCTAGGGTGTATCATGCTCATCAAAGAGCCTGAAACACCAAGCACAGCAAGAGTGAGATGCTTCTTGGTGGAGGACTGTGCGCGAGGATCTGGCTTGGGAACCAGTTTGATGACAGGCTGCATCGATACGGCAAAGGAATTGGGTTATGAGCATCTTGTGTTGTCAACCACCAACTTGTCTGGCTCCGCGCGCCGCTTGTACGCCAAATTTGGGTTCAGGCTAGAGAGTAAGACAGAACATCAAGAGTGGGGAATTAGGCATATTGGAGAAACATGGAGGATGGAATTGTAAAGTGTTCAGCAGACAATTGTAGACCGGTGCACTGCAAGCCATTGCCAACAATCATACAATAGTCGAACAGGACTAGTGTTATAGCTTCACCCATTTGACCAGTCTAAAGATGGATAGGGATTCTAATGGCATTGCACCTTGTTCTAGCATCATGTTCATGATATCTTTTTTGCTTAATACCCGTGCTTCTTAAGCCAGCCTACAAGGTCTGCTTCTGCCTTTACCCTAAGCTCGGCTCTCTTCACCTCGTCATGTTCCTCGAGAACTGACGCGCTGCCTAGCCAGTATGGACACAGGAACCTCTGCAAGCGCATAAGGTCACGGATCTGGTTAACGCCGTCGATCTGGACCGGAGCAAGAGCGACACTCTCCTGTAAAACTGAATTCCACGTTTTAGCAAGCTCCCACTCCTTGAGAGATTCCTTATCTAGGTCTGCAGGTGGCGTAGTGAAGTCGCCTGAGAGAATCGCCTGGTTGATCGCGGTGTCGTCGTCGCCAATATTTCCACCGGTGTGGCTGAAAGACATGGAGATGAACTCTTCAAAGGGGTGAGAAACGGAGGCAAAGTCGAAGTCAAGAACTGCTGTGACTTTCTTGGCCTTCTTATCAAAGAGCATGTTGTAAATGGCTACTAGGGATATCAGTCTGACGCTGACTAGACTCAGGATTAGAATACATACTCAAGTCTCCATGTATTAGAAACTTTTTGTGTATATCAACAATACTAAGCACTTTCTCTGGGCCGCCGCTGGCGAGAAACTTTTCGATCCTGGCGTCAACGCCATTGCTTTCCCAGCCTTGGATAACTGAGCTTTCGGCAGCTTGTTTGATGCGGGAACGCAGCTTTTCTATTCTCCACTCCGCGTATGAGCCAGTGGGTCTCACATCTTGCATAGATGACGACTCTCCGCTCACAATAGCGCCGTTCTGGTCGAACTTGAGTCCGCCGCCAAACTTAGTGACGCTTTGCGGGAGATCTACTGCTTGTATGGCCCCAAGAACGGCAGCCATCTGCTCCAAGACATGCTTCTGACTTTCCATGTCAAGAGAGGAGAATTCCGGACCAAGATCAACGCCGCTCCGGAACTCTGACATGATCCAACCAAACCCCTCCTCGTTTACTTGGTCAGTAGTTGTGGCAGGCACCCAGGCGTAAACATCCGGTATTAGTGGATCAAGCCCGCTCTTTTCCATGGACTCACGAACAAGGTGCTGTGAAGCGACGTCATTCTCTACGCGGTTGGTATTGTTCACGTCGTGGGCCGCGAGGTTGCTAAGTTTGATGACTAGCGTGGAGACGCCTTCAAGCGGAGCTTTGCATGTGCCAGGTTGAGTACCCGGAAACGATGATGCGAAGGCCGGCGTCGCTAGCTCTACTTTGAAGAGGAAGTTGTTAAAGGGATATGCGTACTCTTCGTCATAAGCCAGGGTCGAGATGATGGAGGCCTACCGGCAAGTTGGAAAAGTTGCCCAGTTAGTGAGAGAGAAGTTGATGCATGGCAGTACTGATCACCAACCTGAAGCCCGCGGCCATGGAGGACTTGCTGAACCACAGAGAGCCGACGTTCAAAGCCGGCGTAGTTTACATTGACAACCATCACAAAGCTATAGACTCAACAGCTAAACTGGAAAATGTGATGAGAAAGTAAAGAGTCGTAGGTCGGGGAAGGGCAAGCGGAGTTGATGCACAGGAAGCTGGTCTCGTAGAGTTTAACTGGGGATGATTTGGAGTATGTTATTTAAGTCCTAATTTAGCCGTTAATTTATACGACCCTTAGCATTTAATCGATAGCCCCTGTCATAGTGCGGAGTATGGCCGACATGAACCAGTAGCATTACGAAGGATCTTCTAGAACTAAATGTATCTCCAACATGCATATGTAAAGAGAAATGACTGTCCCGAAACCGGGTCGCAAGGCTCCTAATCAGGAAGGAGGTTACATGACAAAGAGATAACCCCTTACACAAATCCTCCTTACCTAACAGATAAGGAATATAGAAGAACATTCTTGAATCAAGTCTCGATGTTAGGGCCACAAAGGCTGAAAAGTGACAATAGTGACTTAGTGGATCCCCATACCCTTGTTATCGACAGTGTCAATGGGCTCTTCGTTCAGATCAGGATTTGTCAACTCACGCCAGCGGGTGTACTCCTGTTAGTGTGTATTAGTAAAACCGAATCTCTTGAGCGAAATCTGTTCTGGAAAAACTTAGGGCTTTGGGTAGAAAGCGTGGCATCACGTGCCCGGTGGAGGATGTCCTCTGTCCGTAATAGCATCACCCAGGCTTCACTTGGGCGCCTGAGGCGCACATCTGTCGGTGAAGGATATCACGTGTGCTAGAAGGCACAATGAACTGTTCCTGCCTTTTATACAAAGAAGAAGCTAAGCGAGGTGCTAATGCCGTCATAAGCATATCACACTATTGGCTGCCTTGACTTCACTTTCAGTCAAGATCACTGCCATCCACACATCTTCCCCTGAACAAACCGCACAACAACCTCTCCAAAGCAAACACTGTCTCAGCCTCGAGTGACTTGCAAAACACTCTTCTCCTGTCTTCTGTTGGCGGGATCTCGATTCCTCTCTGTCTTTGTTTCCGATTTCCTCACATCTGCGATTTCGCTTGTTCAATCTCCAATCTTCATCCCCACGGCCATCAGTCAGGATGGCAAGACGCAGCAGGTCAGTCTTGCCATCTTGGTACGCTCTCATATTCACGATCCTCCTGGCCCTTCTCCAGGTTCCGTCAGCGTGTTCTGGGCCTCTCTACGTTCGCAACGCCTCTCCGAGAGCTGCCTTTGTTGCCCTTGTGTCCGAGAACCAGCTCGATCAGATGGTGGAGTCGGTCACCCAGCTTGAACAGCGATTCAATAGCAAGTACCGTTACGACTGGGTGTTCTTCAGCTTTGAAGAGCTCAGCGAAGACTTCAAGGATGCCACTTCCAACGCCACTACCGGAACTGTCACCTACAACTTGATCACTCAGCAACACTGGTCTGTCTCTCGCCAGGCTGAACTGGGTCGCTTCCATGCGGGTGTGGTGCACACCTAGAGAGTGGACACTGATACAGCCCAAACACAAGTTTCCCACCACAGCCGACGCTGGTCTGCTGGTCCATTTGCACGCGAGAAACGTCTCCAGGCTTACGACTGGTTCTGGATGGTCGAGCCTGGTGTAAGTTGGCTTCTGGCTCCCATGAAATTCCCTTATGTGACTGACATGATTGGTCTTCCAGACCCAGTTTATGTGCGATATCAACTTCGACGTCTTCCGCCTGATGCGAGACCACGGCATCACCTACGGCTTCAATGAGATGCCCTCCCAAGACGAAGGGCATTCAAAGCAGTTGTGGCGGAGTACCAAATCCTTCATGGCTGAGCACCCCGAACTGGTTCGACCGGCAGCCGATATTACCTGGATTCTGACCGACGGCGGCAACCTGAGCGAACCCAGCTTTTCTTCCGAGTACCATGTTGGTCAAAAGGAGGAGGTCCATTTGGACCAGGACTTGGACTTTCGAACCCGAGCCTGCAGAACCGGTGGTTCAGAGACTGAGGGAAGCGTTTGCCCCGGTGTTTCCCATGAGGCTGATGATGAGCAGTACCATTCCCATTCGACGATTGACGCCGACGCTCCCCGGCTTGCTTTCAACTACAAGGAGTGTACTGTCGACACTCGCATCGAGATTGGCAGCCTTGATCACTTCCGCAGTATTCAGCACACCTCCTACTTCGATTACCTCGACAACGCCGGCGAGTTTTACGACGCAAACCCCGGCGGCCTCAAGGTCCACTCTCTCAGCGCCAGCATGTTTCTGCCCCGCGAAAAGCTATGGCTGTTCGGCGACATGACCGGCGAGATGAATAGCCATCCCAGCCGGCCACTTCTATCGCGTCCGATGTCCCACTCGGATGCCGTCCTTGACTCAACCTCCTTAGCCGACATCTTTGGCAGTTCCTGGTTCCACCCGTCTGATGGCAGTCATCTTTCCATCATCCACCGCCTCTGGGCAAACATGGCCTCGGGGATCGCCCGACAGAACAGTTTTCCCGCAGCACAGACTGGTCACACGGCCCTCGACGAGCGCAACTTCAAGATTTACAAGCCGGAACGCTACCCGGTCGACGTCAAGTTGGGATGGTACTCGTTGGAGGACACCTGGCGGTCTTGGACCATCGATCGTGCCAAGCAACTCTTCGCCCTCTTGGGCTGGTAAACTACTCGACAGGCTGGTTTCGATCGCCCCGTCTGTTATCATATGATACCGAAGACGTCAAAAGGATCATGTCTCAAGGAAGGGGATGAGGAAGCGCAGTCGAGAACTTGGGATCTGATTTCTTTCGCTGCACTATTTGACCTACAGAGCTCCTACTAGCACCGCATAGCCATCAAGCGAGGATTCTTGATGATTCATACATACCTATATAACCAGTATCAAGAAAGCGCCAGTGGCTACGTTGCGTGACTTTTGACATGCTGCATCGAACATGTCTTTGTGTCCAAAAGCGGGCTCCTGTCGTCCGGGAAACCAGCTACCATGTAGGAACACCTTTCCAGCCCGTACAACGTAATTCATTAATGGCATCTATGTTTCTTACAAGTCAGCAAATAGCTACTGGCCTGGAAAACAGGACGAGAGCCTATCGACTCAGCCATTACGCCAGGGCTGAGATCCCCCCTCGGTTTCAGCACTTTTCCATCCAGATCTTCTGAAAGTCCATGAAGCCGTCGATCAGGGTGTTGCCGAGGTAGTTATCCTTTGTGCCGTTGATGGTGTCGGAGTTGCAATGGCTCACTCGGGCTCCGACGGCTGGTCGGGTTCCAAGGTGGGGGGGGATCACCTGGGACCTGTGGCTTCATAACTTTTGTCCTCGAAAGATGTCCACGACGCTGTGGTAAGCCATTCCAGGGCATAGGAGGGAGTTAGTAGGTCGTAGGGAAAAGCCACATGGGAATCAAATATGGCTCTTGGAAGTAAGGAAAATGATAAAATAAAATAAGAGGATTCTATTGATATCGGATAGCGTTGCAATTCGACGACCACGCTATTTTCCATGTGTCCCACCGCCAATATCCCCATACCTTTCATCGGTTCAGTTGCTGTAGCTCAAATAGGCTTCTTAGAAAGTCTCTTTCAGTTCAATAGCGTGCAACTCGGCCTTCTCGAATGCCCTTTTCATTTCTTTAAAGCCTCCATCGAATAGCAGTTCATCTTGCTCATGGTATCGACGCTCAAAACGTCGAATTTGATGACTATCGTCTAGATCAATGATGTAGACCTCGCGTGTCTTGCAGAACTCAGGCTTGCTGTCCATGTCGTCGGCATTCAAGCTCCAGAAATGAGTGACATAACAAGTAACCCGACCTCGGTCAATGAGCAGAAGTTGATGAGCAGTGAGCTGGTTGTGGTTTCTGGCTTCGGTGAACCATTTCATGACGCGATCGATGCCGATGAAGATATCTCCCGGACCGACGAGGTCGCCGATGAGCTTCGCATCGAGGCTCAAGTGCATTCTCACACCATCCCAATCCGCTTCGTCAATGCACTTGAAAAAGTGTCTAATCTTGCCATCGATGGCTGCTCGCATAGGGCGATCGCGAAGCTCACCGCTGACTTCCGCGATGAAGGTGTCAAGAGCGTCTCGATCATAGTAAGTCATCTTGTGTTTCCACGAGAGAGTTATCAGTATCGATGTAGGACGAGAAGATAGCAACTCGTTACTTGTCACCTTTGGTCCGTGGACAGCTTTCAGAGTGGTGTATCTCGAATTGATACGGTGTACTTGGGTAAAGAAGATGGTTTTTCTTCAAATGCTATCACATCCGCGGAAGCTTTTCTTTCCGTTGTTGTCAGTAGGCTGAACAGAGATGGAATCAGAAGAGGCAATAAGAGATGAGAGGGTTGAGATTAAGGGGGATCGAACAGACCTGGATGGAGTGAAGAAAGAAGAAGAAGAGGGAGCAAGTAGGTGTTATGAAGGTGAAGGATAAGTGAGAGAAATGGGTAGAACCACGAAGGCTTTTTATAGGAAGGACGAACGCTAGCAAAGGTTCGAATCGTAAAGCAGGCAAGAGACGACGTCGGAATATCCCACATTGACGGACAATGGTGCATCAAGGGCACTGTGGCCGGGGTGTTTTTGGAACAGGAATATCAAAGATGGTAGTTCTGGAATTGTCCAAATCCCAAGAAACAACCTGCTTTCCATTTGACATGTCATTTGTGCGAACATTTCGGGGTTGAATTCCTTGGATACGACGACCACCACCACCGCCTTAATCGGCCAGTGTCTCACTCATAAAAACAAAAACAAAGCTGAGCTAGAGCCTCAATAGAAGGACTCTGGCCGCCGCAGTTTTCTTCGACTGTGTTTACGTCTCTATGTCCTAGTCTCTCTCATCTGCGACGGTTACCGCTAGCCAGATTTCTTGCTTACAGCCTCTGTGGCTGCGGTGCTCATAGTGAAACATCTCGGGCCTATCCGCCAACCCAGTTGCTATTGTCATATTCGTCAAACTTGATTCTCCAAAACGTTCTTTATCTTCATGGCACTCCTCTGGGCCTTCGCAACGGTCTCTTTCAATGTTACAAAGCTTCCATTGTGGGTGATCGTGCAATGGTCTTGGCTTCGAGGCTCAATGAGTCGAGTTTGAAGCCAATCATCAAGATCAATAACGTAGACATCGCGTTTCTCACAAATCCGACAGTCGTATCCCGCGTCGACAAACGGGGTTCCAGAATCCAGTGACATAACAAAGTCACCCGACCTCGGTCAACAAGCAGAAGCTCATGGGGCCGTATGTGGTCCGCGCCTTCGCATCTGTAGAAGAAACAGTCAAGAACACCATCGGTGTTGTTTATGATATCATTCAGGTGAAGGAGATTGGTAACGAGCTTCGTATTGGGGCTAAACTGCCCTCTCATACCACCACGGTCTTCAACATCAGGCTTCAGCGCACTTAAGAAAAGTGTCGGATCCTGCGGTCGATCATTTCACACAGAGGAAGGTCGCGGAGATCATTGCTGAGTTCGGTGGCAAAGGGAGCGATACTGTCCTGGTCGCAGTCGATAGGCCTATCCATCTTGTGATTCTGCGATGGAAAAGTTGGCATCAAGGATGAGATGGCGACAGTCTCACTTACGGCCACGGGCTTATAGAATTAGAGATTGACCTAGTTCAAAGGGGTGACGGATAAGAAGGGCAACGGTTGTTCTCGATTATGGTTCAAAGGTTGGCATCGCGAAAAGCGCAAACTATGGCAGCAGCTCGGCCAATTACGCCCGATGCGCGATTAGGTTCAGATTTAGTTCACACTAACATACAACACATTGGAACTCTCCGACGGTGGCCTAATCCGGGTCAGAAAATGACGTTGCCGATGGGCGGGAGAGACGCTCGATCCCCCCCTCCATGGCGCCACGAGTTTACGGTTCGTTAGCCCAAGCTTTTTGGGACGAGGGGAAGAGAGAGCGGGTTTTATTTCCCACTGACGAGAGACGCCGGTGCCAACGGTTTCAACGTATCCTTCACCTACATGTCAAATTGTCCTCCCCCCCTTTTTTTCCTTACGATGCCGAACCAGATCTCCAAGCAGTGGCACCGCGACGACTACCTCATCTCCACCGACCGGTCCCTCCTCGACCTCGGAGCCATCAACGACGCATTCGACTCGGAGCTGATGTGGTGGACGAGCCGGGTGCCCGAGGCCGCCCTGCGCCGCCTGGTCGACAACTCGCTGTGCCTTGGCGTCTACAAGCTCCCCGCGGCCACCGCCGACATTGCAGGTAAGTCGCCTCCCCCAACCTCCGTCCCCCCCCCTCATCCTTGATTCGGTTCCTCGGTTTTCTTTTTCCCAACCCTAAGCCCATACAGGCAAAAAGGGTCCCGCGCTCGTGGGGCTCGCCCGCGTCGTCACCGACTACGTGACCATCGGCTACCTCGCCGACATCTACGTGCTGCCCTCGCACCAGGGCAGGGGCCTGGCGCAGTGGCTGATGGTGTGCCTGAACGAGGTCCTGTACGAGTGGCCGCACCTGAGGCGCTTCCTGCTCCTGACCTCGTCGCCGCAGGCCAGCAAACTGTACGAGCAGGCGCTGGGCACGTCCGAGTGGGGGCGGTCGCACTCCGGGGAGCTGTACCTGCTCGAGAAGCGAGGGCCGTCGATGCCCGCGGGCCCGCCCGATACGGATGACGATGAATGAGTGATGTGGGGTTTCTTGGGCTGGTTTTCTCTGGCTGGTTTTTTTTTTTTTTTTTGGCGGTACAGAGTAGCTTAGACTTTGACAGAGGTCTTGCCGTACGCACCGCCGGCGGCCTTTCTCAGCTCGATGGCGCGCTTGTAGGGGGGCGCCGTCGGAGGCTGCACGGGGTCAAGGGAGACGTGGTCCTCGGGTAGTTGATAGGAAGCGTCAGAATCAAAGGCCGACAGGTCTCCGCACGCAATGAAGGGTGCGATCCACCGAATGTTGCTCTCGTGGTCCGTCGTCTCGTCCGTCTCGTCGTAGGCCTCCACTTCGACGACAGCCTGCCCCCCGCCGCCGCCGCCGCCGGTGGCGGACAATGTGGGCGACGCATTCCACTTGGCCGTGGCCGGGTCCTGCATCAGCGCGGGGGCGACGGCGGGCAGGCGGCTCGTGCGGTCGCGGAGCATGCGGTCCAGGTCGTGGCCGACGCCGAGCGGGTTCTCGAGGCTGGCGTGGAAGCCGGCGGGGGGCTGGAAGTTGATGCAGACGATAAAGGCCTCGACGCTGCTCGCGCGGGACGACCTGGGCTTGGCGACGACGACGGTCTCGAAGAAGATCTTGAGCTGGGCGTACAGCAGGTCGACGTTGCGGCCGCGGAAGATCTTGGCGACGAACTTGCCGCCGGGCTTCAGGACGCAGAGGGCGAGGTTGAGGGCGGCGAAGAGGAGCTGCGACTGGACGTAGATGTCGAGGTCGTGGAGGCCGGTGACGTCCGGGGCGCCGTCGCTGATGACCAGGTCGACACGGTCGGTGGCCTGCTGCTTGCCTGTCGAGTTGGCGTCGTAGTCGGGATCGAGGGCCTTGAGGAGGAGGGGCACGGTGGCGGGGTGCGTGATATCGGCGCGGAGGGTGATAATGCCAGGGAGCGGGCTGATGGGCTGCAGGTCGATAGACACGATCTTGACGTCCTTTCGGGGGTGGGCCTCCTCTTCCCTCCTCGCCGCCGCCTCTGCGTCGGACTTCTCAGCCTCGGACGCGCCGGGCTCCGAAGGGGCGGCGGGGAAGACGCCGAGCATCTCCTGGCGGAACTTGGCCTCGCGGTCCTGCCATGCCGACCGGCCAAACTTCTCCCCCTTGATGAGCACACGGGACAAGACCTGGGACCAGCTCCCGGGAGCAGCGCACAGGTCGACGACCCGGGTGACGTTGGCGAAGAGGTCAAACTCTGGACTCGCGTCAGCATTGAATGTGTCGGTCAAGGGGCGTCACTAATGGCGGGGTAAAGCGACTCACCCTCGTCCAGTTGCAGCAGCTTGAAGGCGCTGCGTGCACGCCAGCCCTGCTCCTTGGCGAGACGATAGTAGGCGTCGCGCTTGTCCTTGGAAGACTTGCCCATGGTGGAAACTAAACTAAGGGGAGAAGAAGTGAATGAGTTGGTGAATGAAGAGGGGGTGAAGGTTGAGGGTCGTGATGATGACGATGAGGTTTTTTATTTTTATTTTATTTTATCATATTTTTTATCTTTATTTTCATTATTTGACATGGCGGGGTTCCAGCGTTCCTCCGTCCGCCGGAGGAGAAAATTTGCTTCAGCGACTCAGTGGCCTCGACAGCGGCTATAGGGCTGAATTAAGCTGTGGTCTGTGCCTCTTAGGGGGACTCACTGCCCCGGCCCAACTGATTTTCCGGGTCCGCTGAAATTTTCGAGCGCAGCGTAAAGAGAGCTGCTCTGTTCTGCGCCGCGCTGCGCTGCTCTGCGAAGTCGCGGGGCATTTTTCTGACATTTTTCTTTTCCGCCTTTGGCTCAATATCTACAACTACCACCACCACCACTACCACAACCACCGCTACCACCACCGCCACTACAGATACTTCCCCCCAAGGAACACACAATGCAGCACAAGAGGAAACACCAGCCCTCAGAGGCTGGTCAAAACCCCCAGAAGCGTCAAAAGTCCGCCAAAGCAAATAGTGTCCCCTCCAAGAAGCGCAAGGTCCCTGCTAGCGCACTACCATGGAAGAAGGTCGAGGTGCCCGAGATGTTCGACGATGCCGAGGGTTTCTACGGCCTCGAGGTCATTGAGGGCGTCGACGTCGTCAAGGATGGCGACAATGTGCAGTTCGTACGTAAATAACATAACCTGTTAACCCCCATACCTCTCCTGATCGTGCTACAGCGACTGACCCGAGGCCAGGTCGCTGCCATACCCTCCGGCGACGAAAAGGACCACGCCGACGCAGAGTTCCAGGGCTTCAGCGACTCTGAACCCGCCCCTGCCCGATCCGAACCGGTGAAAGAAACCCCCAAGACGAGCGCCAAGGTGGAATCAAAGAAGACGAAGAACGAGAAAAAGGCAGCAAGGACGGAACAACAACAGCCCAGGGACGACAAGCCTGCAGAGAAGACGGACGACGCCGCAGACGCTGCCGAATCACCGCCCGAACAGCCAAAGAGCAAGAACCAGAAGAAGAAGGAAAAGAAGGAGAAGAAGGCCCGGCCCAATCCCGACGACGCCAAGCTCGAGAGCAGCGGCTTCGCCGCCCTGGACGAGGTCCAAGACGCCGACGAGGACCTCGACATGACCCCCTGGGTCGATCTCGGCCTCTCGCCCGCTCTGGTCTCGGCCATCGCCAAGCTCAAGTTCGCCAAGCCCACAAAAATCCAGTCCTCCACCATACCCGACATCCTGGCCGGCCACGACGTCATCGGAAAGGCCTCGACCGGTTCCGGCAAGACCCTGGCCTTCTCTATCCCCATTGTCGAGGACTGGCTCGACAAGTACGACGGCGACGGCAGCCTGGACGGGGAGAGGCCCTCGAAGCCCGAAAACACGCCCTTCGCGCTGGTCCTTTCGCCCACGAGAGAACTGGCCCACCAAATCACCAACCACATCAAGAACCTCTGCGCCGGCCTGCTCAACGCCCCCTTCGTCTGCTCGGTGACGGGCGGCTTGTCCGTCTTCAAGCAGCAGAGACAGCTGGCCAAGGCCGACATCGTCATCGCCACGCCGGGCCGTCTGTGGGAGGTCATCAGCGGCAGCCGGGAGCTGCTCGCCGGGTTCAAGAAGATCAGATACCTGGTCGTCGACGAGGCCGACCGGCTGCTGAGCGAGGGACACTTCAAAGAGGCCGGCGAGATCCTCGACGCCCTCGACCGCGAGGTGACTAATGAGGACGGAGACGACGAAGACGAAGACGACGACAACGAGAAGGGCCTCTCGGCCCGGCAGACGCTCGTCTTCTCGGCGACGTTCCACCAGGGGCTGCAGCAGAAGCTGGCGGGCAAGGGCAAATGGGGTCTCATGTCGGAGAAGGAGTCGATGGAGTATCTGCTCAAGAAGCTCAACTTCCGCGAGGAGAAGCCAAAGTTCATCGACGTGAATCCGGCCAAGCAGATGGCCGCCGGTCTGAAAGAGGGCCTTATCGAGTGCGGCGCCATGGAAAAGGTATTTATTTACCCCCCCCCGCCCCCTTTGTTTTCTTATTTCCCCCCTTCTTTTCTTACTAACACGCCCAAAAGGACCTCTACCTCTACACCGTCCTCCTGCTCAACCCCAACCGCCGGACCCTCGTCTTCACAAACTCCATCAGCGCCGTCCGCCGGCTCGCCCCCTTCCTGCAGAACCTCAACATCAACGCGACGGCGCTGCACTCGCAGATGGCGCAAAAGGCCCGCCTGCGCTCCGTCGAGCGCTTCACGGCCTCCAAGCCCAACACCACCGCCGTGCTCATCGCCACCGACGTCGCCGCCCGCGGCCTCGACATCCCCGGCATCGACCAGGTCGTCCACTACCACGTGCCCCGCGCCGCCGACATGTACGTCCACCGCTCCGGCCGCACCGCCCGCGCCGAGCGCACCGGCCTCAGCATCATCCTCTGCGGGCCCGACGAGGTCGTCCCCACCCGCCGCCTCGCCGCCAAGGTCCACGCCGGGCAGCAGCAGGACCAGGCGGCCGGCAAGAAGAAGTACCTCATGCGCACCATCGACATCGACCGACGCATCGCCTCCCGCCTCAAGCCGCGCGTCGACCTCGCCAAGAAGCTCACCGACGCCACCCTCGCCAAGGAGAAGGGCACCAAGGACGAGGACTGGGTCCGCGCCGCCGCCGACGAGCTCGGCGTCGAGTACGACAGCGACGAGCTCGACAGGGCCGGCAGCTGGACCGGCCGCGGCAGCCAGCGCAAGAAGAAGCAGCAGGAGGACAAGAACATGTCAAAGGCCGAGATGGCCGCCATGCGCGCCCAGCTGCGCGACCTGCTCTCCAGGCGCGTCAACGCCGGCGTCAGCGAGAAGTACATCACCGCCGGCACCCTCGACGTCGACGAGCTGCTGCGCGGCGGCGCCGGCGACTTCCTCGGCAAGGTCGACGGCCTGGACATGGACGACTTGTAGGGGATGGGTCGGTCGGTCGGTCGGTCATGTTGTTGTATATGGAGGGGTCGTCATTGTACACACATATATACCACATCGCACGCATAGTATGCATGCCCGAAAAGCACAATATCAATGGACTGGGAAAAGCCTCCTTTTTTTTTCCCTTTTTTTTTTCCAAAAAATCTTTCTTCTCAATTACTACCATCATCTTCTCCGCCTCATAAGCCCCGTGTGTCCCCTTTTTCCGTACCTCCGTATACCGGCGCTTCCGATCGCCACCCTTTGGAGACCCTGGCGGACTCTTGTCATGGGTTTCGGCTCGCCGGCTGCAACCATTCATACGGGTATCATAGAATCTATAGTAGTAATGACGAGAACAACAAGAGAAAAAGTGACATTCGCACTGAACAGGGTAGAAAGTTTCATGCATCCTCCAGGGGTGTCATCACTCCGTCTTGTCGCCGGAGCGGGCTTCGTCCTTCGCGCCGTCGTCTTGATTCTCTCCGCCAAGTCGGACTTTGTCGGTGATGTTCGATGCCTTTTTTTGCTGCTTTCATCTGCTCTCGGGGGGGGGAGGGGGTTATGTCTGTGTCTGCTTGCGATTCGTCTTGGGGTCGTTCTGCCTTTCCGTGCTCGTGTTGGCGCCGGCACGTTTGTTCCCCGTCTTTCTCGTCAATGTTTCGATTTGATCCTTCAATTCGCTGGTTTCTAGGTCGCGGGCCACCGTCAAATTCGGTGCCTTTGCTGAACAAACAGTCAGTACCTTTTCCCTTATCGGCCAGCTGCGTTCACTTACCCAGCTAGTCGCCGAGTCTCTTGGTCTCGTCAGTCTGGTTGCCAGCGAGTAGATTGTCCCTCTCTTGCGTGGCCTTGTTGTATTCGACCTTGAGTCGGTTGTACTTGAGGAGATCCGCAGATGCTTCCTTGATCCTCTTCTCTTCTAGTTTGGCGAAGCGCTCGATGGCCTTCTTCTCGTTGATGAGCGCTGTGCGCAGCTTCCTCTCCAGCTTTTCAACGTGCTCGTCTTGTTCATCCACGCATCCCTGCATTTCGTCCACTTCTCCCTGGAGGCTAGCGATGTGTGTCTTCATGCCTATCAGGCTGTCTTGGAGATGCTTGATTTCACCATCCTTCGTGTCGAGCATCGACTTTGCCTCGTTCATGTCCGCTTGGTGTTGGTTCTGCATACCCGCGATACGCTGCTCGATGGCGCTGCTGCTTTTGGCGCCCGAAACAGCGTGCTGGTCGAGCAGCTCTTGGAGTCTGGTTATTTCCTGTCGCATGTTTGCGTTTTCGATACAGGTGGCGTCCGTGTCCTTGCGCAGGGTCTCGATGCACTTTTGTTGTTCAGCATGGATGGCCGAAGCTT
Organism: Colletotrichum navitas; assembly: GCF_030913465.1. Lineage (NCBI taxonomy): Eukaryota > Fungi > Ascomycota > Sordariomycetes > Glomerellales > Glomerellaceae > Colletotrichum > Colletotrichum navitas. Next base: position 136,060 of record NW_026850630.1, on the reverse strand, counting down.
CGCTCATCGTGATGTCGCGGGTGGAGCGAGCGTCTGCCACTTGGTTTCTGAGCTCGTCCAACTGGCGGTTGAGCACTTCGATGTCCTCCTTTGTTATTCCAGACACCATCTTCTCTTGCGAGGCTGAGAGCTTGGCTCTCAGTTTGCCGACTTGGTTATTGGCATGGGCCACGGCCGTCTTGGACTCATCCATCACCTTCTTGAGCTGGCTCTCGAGCTCGTCAATCTTCTTCTCCTTTTCGAAGAACATGGCCTCTGTCGTCTGAACTTGGACTTTGGCGTTGTTAAGGTTGTCTCTCAGAGTGCAGGCCGCATTGTTGTCGCTGCGAGTTCGCTCCGCCAAGTCACTCAACTGCCGCCGAAGGCTCTCGTTCTCCGCCTGCAGCGAAGCGTACATCGTCTCGGCGTAACTCATCTTCTCGTCGCGGTCTTTCTCGAGGGCGAGCCCCGTCTCGGTCAGGAACTGAATTGTCGCATCCTTTTGGGCAAGCAAAGTTTCGACTTCGGCCGACATGTCCTTTCGTTTGGCTGCATCCAGCTCGCGCTCGAGAGAGCTGACCTTCGCGTTTAGAACCCCGATCCTGTCCTTTGCCCTCCGAACGAGCCTGACCATGTCTTCCCGGATCTTGCTGGCCTGTCTCTCCTTCTTCTCGGCGGCCCATTTCGAGTGCTCGACCTCGGCCTTTAGGAGATGCTCGCCCTTTTCGACGCGTTTCTCGGCCTCGGCAACCTTCTTCTCGGACTCTGCCAGCAGAATTTCGAGTTTTCGGATGGTCATCGCCTCTGGACCGTATTGAACGAGTTGCCCCTCGGTTTGAGCCAATCGTTGTCGGATGATTTTGTGAGAGTTTCGGTTCGCCTCTGCGGCATAGTTTGCGTCGAGCTCGCGCTGCTCTGCCTCTCCTAGCTCTCTGGCTAACTTCGCTGCCTCCCTTGTCTTGCTTTCGAGTTGGGTTCTCATCGACTCGCACACTGGCCCGGGTAGTGCGCATCGGCGCGCTTCTGTGGCTCGATCCTCTTCGCTGAGCTCTGGAGCGGGAGAAGGCTGCTCAGCTTCGGTCGCAATCGTCGGTCTTGGGATGAAGTATCGGATGATTGGAATAAAGACGAGAATATAAATGAAGAGGAAAGATATGATGGTATAGACGGGGATCTCGAAACTGCTGGCCGCCTTTACGACAGCCAACAGCTTCGGAAGATGGCTGAAGAGCCAACCTGCGATCTGTAGGATGACCATCAGCCCTGCCACAAGGACAGAGCCGAAGAAAATGACGCGGAAGGAGTCAACTCCTTCCATCTTGTATATTTCCTGATGAAAACAGGAGGGAAAGGGATCGATTGTAGCGTATACCGGATGATAACTCAAACTAACGATAACTAGAGTGTCGAGATAAAAGACGAGTTTGTTGACAATTATTTCAGAAGCTCTTGTGTATTTGTGTGTGTGTGTGAAAGAGAGGAGAGTGAGAGAAGAATTCAAGGTGAGGGTGAGAGTGAGATTCGACTAAGTGAGATGAGCAATAAGTTGAAAGATGGAAAGAGCGGATGATGGAGACTGAATAGGGGAAAGCGCCCCCTGAGGTCAGTTCAGCCGAAGGCAGGTGCGAAGGTGAGGATTGGGGGCATCTAGAGGCGCTCCAAGACAACTGTCCTGGGCCAGAGTCAGACCAATGAGTACTTGACTGGGTGTATAAACCTTCGTGACATTAAGCTAGACATGTCAAGGCTGTTGTTGTTTGAAAGCATGCTAGTGATTGCCAAGCGCAAGATTAAATATACCGTCTTGAACAAGGAAATTGGGCTGCCTTTACAGCCCTTGACTGGCAGTTCTTCCCGGTCGTCTTTTTGCCTTTTTTGGTCTAGAAAGCCTGTTAGTGATGGTACCCAGGGTAGTAGGTAGAGAGGTTTATTAGTTGCGACAAAACAACCCTTAAGTTGTCTACAACAAAGCAGTCACAAGACGCTCTCTATTGTAAAGCGCTATTGTTATGTTGAGAAATCAAGTAAAGCCATGGCAGATTCACAATTCTTTCGTTACCTTTGTGTGATGGTCTGTGGATTCCTCCAATCAGGTTCGAGCCAACTCACTCTGGTGTTGGCTGTGGGCTGGATTGGTTTGCTGGCCTGAACCAGTAGAAGGCGCATCTATGCAAGAAAGATGCTGTGACCTTGACAAAGACGAGAGGCGTGTTATTTGTGAAGAACTCAAAGAAATGCTGCAGACGTTGCGAGCTTTAGAGAAAGACAGTCACGATTGGTTTGTTGGCAGGTGAATTTTCTTCTTTGCAAGAGTTTCTAATATAAGGTAATTCTGACATAAGGTCCTATGCTTCAGATGGCCTGGACAGGCAACCGCTGAACAATATATTCCTGCCTCCAAAGCTTAGAGGGCCGTTTGTTGGCTCAAACGCTGTTAAGCAGTTCCAAGATGCTTGCGGTATTGACATTGATGGCGAAGCGCTTGCACCCAACATCACCTTGTCGTTGGGGAAGAATCCGAAAGTGGCAGCTATCATTGATTGGCGCCAGGCGGGGTGGCTTCCGGAGTACTGGGAATACTGCAAGGCGAGACGGGTGAATCTCAATCCGAAACTTTTCAGTCATGCTGCCCAGGAAGAATGGCGTACAGATTATCTTCCAACTATTCTGGATCCGGTGGATGAGGAGGCATGTCACCATCCTTGGCTCCATTGTGCCTTGGCCAACATCTAAGGAATGCTCTTCAGTGGATGAGCATTCCCTGACGAAGGCGAAATGGATTATCGGCCATGGTGGCCCAACTAGCCTAGTGGTATGACTTGCCAATTTCTGCCCTGCCAATCGATCCAACACTCATGACCGAAATGATGCCCGTGAACATTGAGACCAAAAGGATGCTGAACTTGTTTATGCCCCAATGAACAGCTTAAAACGCATAAACATCCCTCCGTGCCCAAGAACAAAAGTACCTACCCTGAAACTCTTTACGTACATGATCTTGGTTACGCAATAGGCAAGCACACGGTGACCAGTCCTCTTTGTCTCGGCATGGTCTCAAGACAGCGTTGAGGACATATTCGCAACGCAACATGGCAATTCAGCAGACCTTTGTTCCTGAGGAAAGATGAATTTTTGATCCATTCCATCTGCCGGCAGCGGCGACATCTCTTCGCAAATATGCAAGCTCGGTAAGCTGTCTGTTCATGGCTGTTGGTCTGCATATGAGAGCGGTGGAAGACACTGGTCTACGGGAAGGCCGTCAAAGCAGGCAGAGATCCTTGTTGGATCTTGCCTTGAATCGTTGAGTCAGTGTGCCTTAGATCAATCATGATGCTACACCGCCAGCTTTGGCGGCCCATCGCAAAGCAGGGGCTTTGCATTCTGATTTCTCAGTCACGCGCGGTGATGAAGTGAGGTTGAAGTCGTCAGCAAGTGATTCAGCCAAGAGAGTTCCGACCATCGATGCGGTACGTACCGTCTAATTGTTTAGTTATTTCCTCGATTGGCGGGGGCATTTATTGGACTATATTGGCTTTTCTGTCACGTACTAATACACCTCCGCTGTACTCTGTCTACATCGAACCCTCGCTTGAACGTTGAACGTTGAACGAAGTACCACTCGCGGCGATGTTGGCATAATCTACACTGCTGGTAATTGTGCAACCCCTTTTAAGTGTTCATTTTTTTTTGACTTTCGGATCGAAAACAATGTGGTTTAGTGAGACCTGGCACGCTTAGACTCTAGTCCCCATCGGCCCAGACGCTCGAGTGGCTTGCGGGGCTTTCCAAATTCGTCATGAACCTTGGCCTCTTATCAAGCCGCAAAGTATCAAAAAAATGGTGTGCGATTCGCCTCTATGGAGGCGCAGCTTTGAATTTAAACTGAGCATGGTCCAAGTTCGAGCCGGTAGAGCCGCTGGAGTTTGGTTCCCAGTCACGGTTCCCAGGGACCCTTCGGCCTCGACCAACGGCTTCGGAGAAAGACCCCTTCGCTGCTATACAAAGCCAACGGTCAACCTACCATGCCCACAAACTCCAAGAGCTCGTCATCAAGCAGGATGACGGGCGATATAAACAACATGGGCGTCCTGTCTGCTAGCACTCTCGGCAAAGCCGCGCCCTTCCTCGCGGCGCTTGAACAGCAGCTTTACCAGTCCATCGTCCCCCGGAGATCCGGCAACGGGTCTTCTGTTCCCGTCGACGCGGCGATTAGCATGACACGAAAACAGCAAACGGCCGATCCCTACAACAATGACGACGGCGAGGGATCCGCCTTGGGCTACTACTTTCGAGTCCCCTACGAGGCGGACGGCGCCATTTACCAGAAGGACGAGGCCGAAGAAGGGGAGCAGGAAGAGGAAACAAGCCCCGAGACCGAGCAGCGACGGAGTGACGCCGCGGAAGCGTTTTGGTTTCTGAGGGACTTCATCGAGGCAAGATGGCCGGTCCAGCTGCTCGCAGGATACATCAAGATCCAGTGCGATCTGACCCTGGACGAGATCAAGGAGCTCGGCCGCCTGAACAAGGCCGAGGGCTCGAGAAAATGCCGGAAGCTCGTCAGCGCGCCGGTGATCCACGACGAGATCGGGTACGCCCTCTGGTCCGAGCTGGCCCGCGACATTGCGGCACGCGGAGACGATTTACAGGTAAGCAAGGCAGCTCCCGCAAGTAACGGCCTGGCCAAGGCCGCGACTTCGCCGGCTGCGATGAGCAAAACCACCGCAGAGGAGGTCGCTGCCCGACGGGCGAGGTCGATGAGGAGACGAGCCACGGACGGCGATGCCATCACCGTCCGCTCCAGACCGGGGACGGCTCCAACGCACGTGTCCACTAATACGGCGCGCCGGCGACGGAAGAGCGATGTGCAGCTGGTGCGACCGCACCAAGTCATTTGCACCACCTGCGGGAGCAGGGCGGTCCCACGGCCCAAGAACGACGATGACGACGACGACGGCGGCGATGACGACAGCGCCATGTCGGACGACGAGTACGAAGACGACCGCGGAGAAGACGAGCTCGGGTCCAGGGAAAGAAAGCGGGACAGCATCTCGAGACGGCTCTCCGTCAAGATGAACAAGACCCTTACAAAGTTTGGAGAAGGTCTCGCAACCGGGTACGGAGGCAATGGGGTCAGCCGGGTGACTGGGTAACTTACGGGGGGGTGGCCCTCGGCGAGACGCGTTCGGAACAGCGAAGATTCGAGGTGGCGTGGTTTTTGGAGGTGGGTTTTATGCAGTGTGGCGGTCCCTTGATGGAAGATTGATACCAGAGAATGATACCATGACGGATGAGGCAATGGAGTTTGGAACGAACCATTACACGCTTATCGACGTCGAACTGAGGCGAGGCACCTGGATGAGCTCGCCAGGGCAGAACGCTTGACTAATCGATTCTGAGTTTCTCGCCATCTGCACCCGCGACGTGTACTGGGATCGGGCCGGGTATTTGTGCAAAGTCGAGTGACAAAGTGACAAAGTGAAGCTGAGAGTCTGGAGCGACCAAGCGTAGTGGATGCTGGGATGGTTCATTTATAATGAGATGATTCATTTATAATGATGATGGTTAGCATCCAGCCGCCGTGGTCATGATCCGTTCCGGGTATCCGTATCCGCTCCGGGTACCCATCCATCCGTACCGGACCTCGGCACTTAGCCGGGGCCATTCCGGGGCAGGTTTCCATCGTGTCATTGCAAAAGGCGCGATGCTTCGTTACTCCGCTCTCTGTCGGCTGTCGCAGCCTCACACCAGATCGCCGAAGGCCTTGTGCCGTTCAAGGCACTCGCCTAGCCCAATAAGCGGCTGGTCGAGTAGTAGTGTCCCTGGCACGCCAACCAAGTCAGATAGCGCCCGTGAACGCATGCCATGCTTCATCCCCCGGCCCGTGGCGTCTGCCGCCGCCTAAGTCATTCAAGCAAAGGTCGGGGGATTGGTGGCGGAAGCACGGCGTGAAGTCGTGACAGCGACAAACGCCGCGATGGTACCAGAAAAAGAAACGAATGAAAAAAAAAACCCCCACATCACCAGTCATCGTGCTTTGGAATCTTGATCTGCCCACATCGAGTCTTCTATACTTGGACATACGGTGCTGAGGCCGCCGGAAGAAAGAGTATGCCAGCCATATCTGCGCCAGTCAAGCTGGCTCGACGCTAGGCTGGTTCACCTGGGCTGAGCCGAACTGGTGTCCTTAACTGCCAGACGCCTTGGCGGCTATGACTAAGGCCCACGCGCGAGACACGGCCGCTGCCCCCATTCCCAACGGTCAACGACGCGCTTCTGATGCCCGTTCTGTCCCGAGAAACCCCCTCTTCTGGCCGCCTCTCCACGAGCAGGGTGTTCTCGCTGAGAGAGTCTTGGTTCTTGATAAAAAACACCCAGTTGCCCAGTCTATGAAAGCCAATGTCGGGGGGCTTCGACACGCAGGTCCACACTTCACCTAAGAGACGGGCTTTCAGCCCAGAGGTTCAGCTGTCAGGGGTCTGCGCTACTTTGGCGCCATCGCGGCAGGGGGTGGTTCAGTGCCGCAGAGGGTGGTGATTAACCTCCAAACCGCCACTTCTTCCTGCTCACGATGCGGGACTAGCTTGCTCGTGGAGAGTCAAAGGAGAGTGTTGTGGCGTTGGGCACCTGGCAAAACGTTGCTTCCCCCGCCCCCGTCCCATGTCGAATCAATCTTCTGAGATTTGTCTCTCTCTCCCCATCTCTTGTTTTTTGCCATCCTGGTCGGTGGGTTCGTCCTGTCCTTTGTGATCTCCGTCGGTTGTCGTCATACCATTCCTTCTCGTCCCTTGATTCGCGGCTCCGTCCGATCGTGACGATGGCGCGGATATCGGTCTATCTTTGGACGACAATTGTCGTGAGCCGTCTTGCGGCTGCTGCTGCTGCGAGTATCGTATACGTTACCGATCTATCCATATACACTCTGCTGGTAGGTCCTTTCGTGCCTTTTCTTTCACTCGTTGGCGAACTGGTGACGGGCTCAGTTACTCGGACATACTGACCCATGATCCCAGGCGCCATGCGCGCAGACGGCCCTCTCTTACAACATCTTCACCCAAACCTATTCGGCTTGCGGTGAGGCGCCGACCGATCTGCAGTCATGCATCTGCACGAAGAACAACAACCTCGCGGCCGTGTCGACGTCCGTCTCCAAGCCCATCAGCTACAGCTGCGGCTCCACGGCCTCCGAGGACCAGACCAGCGCCGCGGCCGTCCTCAGCCAGTACTGCAACCCGGACGCGACGGTCGCCTTCGCGACGCCGACGACCAATATCGTCACGAAGTACGCCACCGACATTGCCGAGTTCAGCAACATGGCGCCGTGCGCCCAGTCGGGCGTTTCGTACGCGCTCAGCTCCATGACCTCGCTCTGCCCCGAGCCGGCGAGCCTCATGGCGCCGTGCATCTGCACCCGAAACGATAACTCGGCGCGCGTGAGCCGGTCCGTTGCGTCGCTCGTCCGGTACTCGTGCTCCAACGCGGCGGACGTGACGTCTGGTCTCGCGTTTTACGACGCGTACTGCGCCATGAACAAGGGCACCACTGCGTTCCCCCAGCCGTCGCCGCCTCCCGGGGACATGACATACTACATGACTGCCCTGACCCAGTATAGCGCGCTGGCCCCTTGCGCGCAGTCTGGCATATCGAACGCCATGTACTCCATCACGAGCTACCAGTGCCCGGAAGGGCCCCAGGCGCTGGCGTCGTGCATCTGCCTGAAGGACGGCGTCACGAACCTGGTGACGAGCACCATGACGTCCAACGTCAAATATTACTGCTCTTCCACGGCTTCGGATGATGTTTCTTCTGCTCTGGCAGTCTTGGACTTTTACTGCAAGGCTGCCAGGAACGAGGTGGTCGCGACTGTTCGCGAGTCTGGTAAGGAAACCGGATCGGATTATCGCCATAGTTGTGAAGCGGTTTTGCTGACGCAGGTTCGACTTTAGTTGCCCAAACTTACGCAACGGCGAAGGCTGGTACTGGATCTGACGCTTCCCGGTCTCAACCCACCAGTACAAGCTCAAGTGCTGCCGGCGGTGGTGCTGATAATAACGACACAAGCTCTGGGGGGCCCGGCCTTGCTGCTATCGTAGGCGGGGTCGTTGCGGTGATTGGCGGCTTGTCCATCGCCGGTCTCGTTGGGTTCATGATCTACCGTCGCAGGAAGACGACGCATGCGAGGTTCCCCATAACCTCAACCACCGGCCCGCTCGAGATGAACAGTCCCCCCGAGCTGGGCGGCACGATGTTGTCGACACTGCCGCCAAAGAACCCCCAGATGAGCGTCTCCTACACGGGGTCTCCCCGGCCGGACACGGTATCTCCTGTCGCCACTCCCAACAGCATGTTCCCCCCGCCGCCGCCGCCACCGGCGCCGCTGGGCGCGGAACTCCACGGCCAGGGGCGATTACCACACGAGATGCCGGCCAGCAGCAACAACCAGTTCCAGTCTTCCGGTCAGTATATGCCGGCTGAGCTGCAAGGGCAACATGGACAGGCGCATTATGTCCAAGGGGGATACTCGCAGCCACAGGGAGGTTCAACGGTGGCTGAGGCGCACAGCCAGCCAATTCACCAGATGCCGGGCGGGCCGCAGCCAGTGTACCAGGTACCGGGACAGCAACAGCAACAGCAACGGGCAGAGCTGCAGGGGATGGGATGGCACGCTGGGCCGATGCCGGGATACTCGGAAATGGACGCGGGTCAGCAACGTAGATGACAACATAGGTGAGACGATGCAGTACTCTGTAGGCGGCGACCTTGGCTTGATGCGTTGATGAATGGGGTTTGCAAGACGTTGTGATGGCAGTTTCGGTAGGATACCAAGAGATTCGTGAACCAGGTTAGAAGTTGTATCGTAGACCGCACTTGGATTGCTTCAGTGGAATAAAGATGGTGGATCGTTTGTGTTGAAAGTGATAATGTGCCGGGATTGCGTCTTGGAACTTCTCACGACGGACTACGTACGATGGAGATGTGGCGGTGTATAGAGGCATGACTGTGTATTGAGGTGTGGCGGTGCCTAGCAGTACGTACTCGGTGTGCACCGGTGTGTCTCGGTAAGCGAGCCCAGCTGTACCTGCCTGTATCCGTACAATACCTGTACCCTGAGCCCCACTTGGTGGCAGAAGCTCTCGATGAGTCAGCCGGCTGATTGTCGGTGACGGGTGTACCTGTAGTTTGAAGCGCCCCTTCCCCCCTTCCAATTGGCCAAAACACGGCTTTGTCGCCCATGCCTTCCTTCCCCGGCCTTCGAGGGATCCACTATGCACTGTGCACTGTGGTGCTGTGCTGGCCTGGAAAACATCCTCCAGGTCGCGCTTTCCTCCCAAAATCCTGCGATTTGTTTCCTGTTGACGCTAAACCGCCAAATTCACACCCAACGACAAATTCGTCGTCGCCGCGCCTTTCCACCGCGTCTCCCGCCTCAGCCTACCAGGCGGTCCGAGGTTGATTTCTCAACTGTAGACGAGGGCTTCAACTATTGACGTCCTCACCTTTGACACTGACTTGGTTCTGTGTTTGTTTTTGTCTGCTTCAGCCTCTTCCGACTAGCGAGGAGTGTGTGTGTGTGTGTCTTCGACGCGCAAACCAACAAACAACTCCCCATCGGCTACCAACGATCTCGAGACACTCTCTTTCGATGTCGACAACCAGACCTTGAACTACAATCACAATGGCAGCGGCGGTGGATGTAGCCTATGTGGCCGGCCACCTTGGCGTGCCCGAATCCACGGTTTCGACAGCCACCACCGATCCAACCCCCGAGCTTGTCGCAAGCCTCCTTGAAGCCGTCATTGCGAAAGCCCGCGAGCATGACGAGCTTTACGCCCAGAAACTTCAGGTCGACATCGAACTCGAGAGTGCCCACCACAGCGCAGAGTCCAGATGCCAGTCCTTCAAGGCCACTGCCGACAAGGCACTGAAGGACGTCGAGGAAGTCCGTCAAAAGCTAAAGGAAGAAGGTGCGTTGGCCATGCGCCATTGACTACGTATGTAGGTCTGAATGCTGGACGCCCTGTTAACTCTTATTCTACAGAGACGAAGCGGCAAACGGTCGAGAATGAGCTTCAGTCGCTCAAGGCCCGTGGATCAGACCACGACTCTGAGCTCACCACCCTCCGCGACCGAGTCGAGTCCTTGCAATCGTCCAACCGCGCAAACATGGTCCTGCTCGAGTCGCGCAACGCCCGCGACTCGGAGCTCTCCGAGGAGCTGGCCAAACAACACCAGAAGAACGTCCAGCTACAGAAGGAGATCACCTCTCTGCAACAGGCCGTCCAGTCAGCCCAGGCCGCCGTCAGCAGCTCCAAATACCGCGAGGAGTCACTTCAGCAGCAACTCGACTTGGCCCGGCGCAATAGCGAGTGGTTCGAGACTGAGCTCAAGACCAAGAGCGAGGAGGCCCTCAAATACCGCCGCGAAAAGGGAGCGCGCATCGCCGAGCTGCAACGACAAAACGAAGACGCCAAGTCCACCATTGAGTCCATGAAGCGAACCGAACAACAACTCCGAGACCGTCTCAGTGCTGCCCAGGCCAAGGCCGAGGAGGCTCTCACCAAGGTCCAGCAGCAGCAGGAAGCCTTTGCGCGCAGCGAGGAGAGCTACAAGCACGAGATTGAGAGCAAGCAGCGCGTCGTCGACATGACCAACCAACTGGCCGACAGCCACAAGGCCCGTGTTCAGACCCTGGAGGGGGAGAAGGAAGCACTCAAGGAAAAGCATGCAAACGAAGTCAGACGTCTCCAACAAGAGCTCGAAAGGGAGAGGGAGAACTGCCGTGCTCTCGAGGAGAGAGTCGCCCAACTCGAGGCCGAGCTTGACGAACTCCATGTCCGCATGGAGCAGGCTCCCCCTCGTGGCTCGACACCCACCCCGCAGACGCCGCGCATGAACGGCTCGTTCCTCGGCAGACCTGCCTCTCCTTTCGCCACACCCGCCTCTGCACGAAGCAAGTCAGCCATCACGGCAACCCAGGCCATCGACGAGCTCTACAAGGTCAAGGGGCAGCTCGCCGGAGAGAAGAGACGCAACCAGCAGCTCGCCGAGGAGCTCGACAACATGATTGCCCTTTTGGAGGCCAAGACACCCGAGATCGAGGAACTCCAAAACGAAGCCGACACGCTGCGCGCCGAGATCACCAGGATGTCCGAGCTTTCCCAGACGAGCTTCGAGGAGCGCGATGTTGCAAAGAAGAGTGCAAGGAAGGCCGAGGGTGCCCTGGCCAACGCCCAGGCCGAGTCCAAGATCCTCCGTACCCAGATTCGCGATCTCAGCACCCAGATCCAGATGCTAGTCTTCAACATGCACGCGCGCGAAAAGGGCCTGGAGCAGCTCAGCCGCGAAGAAACGATCCGCCTGGAGCAGCTGTCTCGAGGCGAGGTCACTGAGGGCGCTCTCGCCGACATGTCCGACACCCACCAGTTCATCACCCAGAAGTTTGTTGTCTTCAAGGACATCCAAGAGCTTCAGGCAAAGAACCAAGAGCTTCTGAGGGTCACCCGGGAGCTGGCGGAGCAGATGGAAAGCGAAGAGGCGGTTGCCGCCAAGAGCCAGGCTGTAGAGGACCACCAGGCCGTCGAGCGCCTGCAGCAGGAACTCGCCAACATGATCGACGAGACCAAGTCCCTGAGAACGACAATGGAGAGCTTCAAGGCCGAGCGTGACATGTTCAGACGCCTCCTCCAGCAAAAGGCCACCGCTGGCGAGCTCGCATCCATCCTCGGCTCCGATGACGGGCAGCGCCTGCCGCTCGCTAGCATCGAGAACGGGGAGGCTGGCGATGTGTCGCCCCACGACGCCCTCCGCGCACTGCAGGTCGAGTTCGACACATACCGTAACGACGAGGAGTCCGTCCGCCGATCATTGCGCGAGCAGATTGACAGGCTCTCGAGCGAGAAGAACTCCCTTCAGGGCGAGGTTGCCAAGATTTCCAGTCAGATCACTCTCGCTTCCGAACGCTACGAAATGCTTCACTCCAACTTCGTCGCGCTCCAGAGCGAGAACAAGGAGCTTCAGAAGCGCAACCAGTCGCTGTCCGAGGACTCCATCAAGCACGAAATCCGAACCCAGCAGGTCGCCGAAGAGCTCATCGACGCCAAGGGCTTGCTCGAGAGTGTCCGCAACGAGGCCGCGAACCTCAAAGCCGAAAAGAAACTGTGGAAGGACATCCAAGACCGCCTTAACCAAGACAACGAGAACCTCATGCAGGAGAAGACACGACTCAACAACCTCCTGGCCAGCCAGCAGTCGATGCTGAACGAGCGCGATATTTCCGAGTCGGAACACAGACGAAAGGCTCAGTCAAAGATTGACACGCTTGAGCAAGAACTCAGCAGCACGAAGCGGAAGTTGTCCGACGAGATGGAGGAGGGGAAGAAGCTACAGCTTAGGAAGGAGTTCGACGCACGCGAATCGCAGAAGCGAATCGACGAACTCTCCAACAGCCTCAGCCAAATTCGGGAGGAGCACGTCGCCGTCAAAACCAGCCGTGACCATCTCCAAGCGCGGGTTGATGAGCTCACTATCGAGCTCCGCAATGCCGAAGAGCGGGCTGGCCGCCTCGCACCCAGGCCTACGCCCCGCCCCGGCACCATGGCGCCTCCCACCCAGACCGATCAAGAAACCGAGGCCGAGGTGCGCGAGCTCATCAACGAGGTATCCGACCTCAAGAGAGAGCTCGACATCGCCAAGTCTCAGCTCGAAAATGCCAAGGAGCAGACTGAGCAGTACAAGCAGCTCAGCGAGCAGAACGAGGAAGCTCTGTCCGAGTTCACTGCCTCTCAGGAACAGTACAGGGAGGAGATGGAGGCCGCTCTCACGAGCAAGGACGCCAAGATCAAGGAGCTCGAGCAGCGTGTCGAGGACTTGTCCACCGAGCTGGCGAGCTCCAACAAGGAGTTGTCCCACCTGCGCGACTCCCAGGCCGAGGTTGCCCGCAAGTACGAGGATGAGAAGACAATCCTGGACGAGGAGATCAAGCGGTTGAAGGAAGAGGCGGAGCGCCACGCCGAGGCCGCCAAGTTCCACCAACAGGACCTCCGTGCTCAATCCGAGATCACGGCCAAGGCCCAGCAAGACTACGAACACGAGCTCGTCAAGCATGCCGAAGCTGCCAAGCTCGTCCAACAGTTGCGCACCGAATACAACGAGCTGAAAAGCCAATCTGCAACGCTGCGGGCCGAGGCCGAGTCCGCCAAGGTCGCTCTATCTCAGAGTGAGAGTTCCTGGGAGGAGAGGAGGCAGCGACTGGAGCAGGAGATGTCGGAAATCAAAACGCGCCGTGACGACGTCAACGCCCAAAACAAGCTGCTGCACGAGCAACTGGAAAGCATCACCAAGCAGTTCTCCGCACTCAAGGAGGGCCGCAACACGTCTGCCGAAGATGCTGGCAACAATGCAGAAACCGGCAACGACAGCGCGGCCGACGGCCTTCGCGAGCTCAACAACTACCTCCGACGCGAGAAGGAGATCTTGGAGGTCCAGTACGACCTCAAGGTGCAAGAATCCAAGCGCCTCCAGCAACAACTGGAGTATTCTCAATCCCAGTTGGATGAAGCCCGTCTCAAGCTTGATCAGGAACGCCGCGCGCAAGCTGAGAGCGGCCAAGCATCCATCGCCCACAAGGATCTGATGGACAAGCTCAACGAGCTCAATCTCTACCGCGAGAGCAGCGCTACGCTTCGCAACGAGCTCGCTCAGGCGCGCACACAGATATCCGAGAAGAACGCCAAGATCGAGGAGCTGGAGGCCAAGGTGCAGCCACTCGAGGCTCGGATTGAGGAACTCCAGACCCAGAAGGGTTTCCTCGAGGAGGAAATCAAGCAAGTCCAAGAGGATCGCGACCGATGGCAGAAGCGGACCGAAGGCATTCTCACAAAGTACGGCCGTGTTGATCCTGCCGAAATGGAACAGCTCAAACAGACCATCAATGAATTGCAGGCTGAGCGCGACGCCCTCAAGGAGTCCGAAGCTCCCCTGCGGGCCGAAATCGAGGAAGCCAAGCAGCTGTTGGAGACTGAGCGAGCCAACTGGCAGAACACCCGTCAGCGTATGACGGAGCAGTTCAAGGAGCGATCACGGAAGCTTACCGGCGAGAAGAACGATGCCATGACGGGGCGGAACGAGGCTGTTGCTGAGAAGGATGCCGCTGTGGCCGAGAAGGACCAACTTCAACAGCAACTCCACAATGCCAATACGGAACTGGAATCGGCGAGGCAGAGACTGCAAGCGTCGACGCAGCAGCGTACCGAGTTTGAGCAACAGATCCAAAGCTTCCAGCAACAAGTTCAGAAGCTTCAGCAGGATGCCCAGGCAGCGCAAGCGCAGCCTGGTGCTCAAGGCGCCCAGCCCCCCACGGATGCATCAACCTCGGTATCTACACAGGTCGTTGCCCAGCTGGAGCAGCAGCTGAACGAGATGCGAAGCCAGCTGGATGCTGTATCTGCACAGAAGGCGACCGCCGAGCAGGAGCTCGAAAACCTCCGAGCACAGTTACAGACGGTCACCTCCGAGAGAGACCAGGCTATCCAGACCGCGCAACAGGCTGCTCAGTCACAGACGCAACAAACTGCACCCGAGCCCACCGACGCCAACAACGCAGCAGCACCTGCGAACGGCACAAACGGCTTGTCCGACGAGGAGCGCAAGGCTTTGGAGGACAAGGTCGCTGCTGCCGAGGCCAAGGCTGCGGAGTGCGAACGCAAGGCGAACGAGCTCGAGGCAAACATTACCCAGACCATCAAGGAACGGTCAGACAAGATGAGGAACGCTTTGAACGAGAAGCTCCGCCAGTCTCGCGAGAAGCTGGACGAGGAATTCAGGACCAAGTTGGAGCAGGAGAAGATCATCTGGAAGGCCGAGAACCAAGCCGCCGCCCCCGCCGCTCCCGGCCAATCCGCGGACGGTCAGCCAGCCGTACCCGCGACGCCAATCAAGCAACAAGACCCTGAAGCAACTTCGGCAACGCCAACAACCGGCACACCCGCCGCCGGGTCAACCGATCTGTCTCAGCTCCCCGACGCCGAGATCCGGAAGTTCCTTTCCACGAACCCCACAGTACGCAGCATCATGTCGTCCAATCTCAGGAAGAAGCTGGAAGAACAAACTGCAAAGGTTAAGAGCGAGACAGAAACCAGCTTGAAGGTCGAGTTTGAGCAGAGGATCGCAAGCGCGCGGGAGGAGGGCCAGATGCTGGCTCAGAAGAAGTCTGCGCTGCAGATCAACATGAAGGACAACCAACTCCGCAGCGCCAACGCTAAGATCGAGGTCGTGGCTACCGCAGCAGCCAAGACGCCTCAAAGACCCGTCGGGGAGGTGTGGGAGGAGGCCAAGGTTGCCAAGCCAGCTCCCGCAGCGCCGCAGACAAGCCCGGTGAAGCCCGCTGGCAACGCTCAGCCTGCTGCACAGCCTGCCGCACAACGCCCGTCCGTATCAGCCCCTTCCGCTCCGCCAGCTCAGGCTGGCGCCGCTCCGAATGGTAAGTCTTGCGTAGAGGACGAAGCGAGGCAGGTGACTAGTTCTGACTGTTTCCAAGCTGCCCCCAACGCATCCACCAACCAAGCTCCACCGCCAGCCACTGCACCTAGCGGTATTCCTCCACCCGGTAGTGGCCTTCCGCAGAAACGACAAATCCCCGTCCCCGGGGGCGAGAATAAAGCAGCAGCAGCAGCATCAGCAGCAGCCAATGCTGCTCCGGCGAACCCGTTTGCGGCCGGCGCTGCCAACGGTACACAACCTCAAGGCAACCCCTTCGCTCAAGGGGGCCAAGCGCAACAGCAGCAGAATCCTTTTGCCTCGAGCACTCAAGGTGCGCAGGCCGGCCAACCCGGTCAGCAAGGCCAAGCGCAACAGCAGCCTGCTACCCAAGGCCAAGCAGCCCCACGTAGCGGCATCCCTCTGCCTGGACGCGGTGGCGCTGCTGGACGTGGCCGCGGTGGCACGTTTGCCACCGGTAACAGAGTATCAAGCGGTGGCGCAGAGAGGGGCGGCATGGCGGGACGCGGAGGACGTGGTGGCAGAGGGGGCAACAATGCTTCTCTGAACCCCGGCGCCAACGACTTCCAACCCGGAAACAAGAGGCCAAGAGGTGACTCCGAGGCCGGCGGAGGCGCGGGCGCGAAGAGGGCGAGAGGAGGTGGACACTAAACGTCAGTTGGGAGATACGGATGTCGGAGATGATGTGGTAATGGCGGCGAGGGTTGTGTTTCACTCAAAGTCTGTATCGATATGATGGGGAGGGGAAGCGGCGAGGTTCAAACGGATGGATGACAAGAGGGCAGAACCAAATGGTCTGCAAATTGTGTATAGCCAAGACATACTCTACAAAATGAATTCTCCTATGTCATCAAATGCTTTACGGCCAATCCCCTCATCCAGTGCGTCGCGTGTTAGTTATCCTCTTACGCTCTGTGGTGCAGTACCTGGTTGAATGGTCGAGGATTGATAATGATAAGTCTACTACTCTTGGCTAAAGGTGGTCTAACACAGCCGAAAGCTAGAACGGGTTCCTCTTCGCTTCTGGCAGCATGCTTGTCCTCACGACCACTATTACGTAGAGTGGATGCGCCCACTCGCTAGACGAGGACCCAGAGAGCACCCAGTCGGTCCTCTGTGCCCCTTCGGCCCCCCGGCGTTCCGGTCCGTACCGTCCACGGATCCGGTCCGCTCCACCAACTCCGGTGTGCCCGGCCCCGCCGTGGAGCGAAACCCCATACAGAAACCCTACCTGGGGCCGGTCACAGAAGAGAATCGAGGCATAACGCGTCGCGTCTGAAAGAGAATCAGGGGTGTGGAGGTCCTTGGACTGATCCCGGCTTGCGGAATCCCCAGTACACACTCACACGCCAAGCCATTCGGTTTCGATCCGCCCGGCCAGCTCAACCGGATCGGTAGAGCGTGAGACTCTTAATCTCAAAGTTGTGGGTTCGACCCGTAAGTTGAAAATATCGTACTGCGAGTAACCGCGATCGAGGATGCTAACAAACGCCAGCCACGCCGAGCTCGATTCCCGTCAGCGATTGACGCACTTCTTTTTTTTTTTTTTTCTTGTTTTACTTTCCACTCACACCCTCTCATCTTTCTGTCTTAGGCTATATGTTCTCAATGAAAGAAGGTACCGTGTCGTACGGCAAGGGGGCTGTTTCTGTGATGGCATGCTGGCGCTCCCTCCCACAACCGGCACACGTCCGCCCCATCTCGCCTGTCAGTTATTGTGAATGATACGATGCGTCCCGGGTACCACTTTAGAGTCTAGCCTTGAACCGCCGAAAAGTTATTTTGTCCGGGGGGGGGAAACTACCTGTCGACTCGGTTTCGGGAGCATTGAGTCGTTCTTGGCTTAGACTTCCTCGCACGAACAACCGGCAAGAGCATTGTAAAGTCTATCTCCGCTATGGATCACTTATGGCTGGACTTCATTCTTTCTTGGGTCTAGTGTGACATGTCGAGATACCCTTAAGAGGTTTCTTCCTAATCCTAAGGAGCTCAAAGCGCGGAAGGATGACAGGCTAGGCAAGTCTGTATTGAAGTTGTGACAGTCAAGATTGATAACTTGTGCTGTTACCGGGGATCATATTTATTACTCGGTGTTTGCAAGGTTCACCACCCACCGGCCCTTGGCCAGCTGTTAAGTGATAGGAAGCCTAGTTGAGCAACTGGTGAAAGTTATATAACAGTGGTGGCTGATGCGACGTGTTACGAAAATGACATTTCCAACCCGATCCGTTGCTTGTATGATCTAAATGTGCTTTCTATTGCCATTACCGAGTCCTAAACAATACATGCACGACCCCTGTTATGTTTAGGTGGTGCTCCTCAAGGAAGCCCAGTTGATATAAACAACGAATCATATAGCTGTACTGGATCGAGTCTTATCCGGAAGCATGCCTTGCATTGGAACACTCAGATAGGCACAGTCAGATAAGCACTTGGAGACGTCAGTCACCCCCCTCATTCACACCAGCCGGACGCCTCCATACATTGCAACCTTCTGTGATATCAAATCAAGCTCCATCATCGGAGACTCCTCCGCCATCGGCCTGGCCTTATCTGGCCGTTCCGTCCCACGCTTGACAACTCCGAGCATAGCCGGTCAACCCTCCAATTCTCAAGCAATAGTATCGCTATCGGACATTTATGCGTTATGCGGAGGTCGCAGGGCTCTATCATGTACGAGCAGTGTTGGCTCGCAGCGTGATCGGCAGCCCTCTGGCCTTTCGGCTTCTTCTTTTCCGTACAGAGATAACAACTACCGATGGCCAACCTATTACCCCCCCCCCCCCCCCAGTCACCTTCCTGCAACGGGATGGTCTACGGAGTGCTGCAATGCTCAATTGGCCAGAGCTCAACGCTCGCGGTGATCATCCCATACTTATCAATGAGAATGTCGGGGAACATGCGACTGTATCCACGCATTCACCCCGGCTCTACGGTGGCACATGCGTCATAGACCAACGGCAGTCTTCGGGTATGGATCATGGGCTATCGTTTGCCTCGGCCATAAGAGGTTCAGTATAACCGCCTCCCCGATCGTTAGAGCGTCGAGCTCGGCCTATACCATCAGGCCCGACCAAGTTTGCGAAATGCCTCCCAACGAGAAGACGGACGTCGAAAAGACCCCTGTGGCTGTTGACAGCCAGCCCGAAGTGCTGGTTGGCGAGGTCAGGGACATCCACAACGCCGATGCCGCCCTCGATTTCCTACGGAACGGCGGCGACGTCGGGCCAATGACCGCCGAAGACGAGCGAGCGCTGAAGCGCAAGATCGATTGGCGCATCGTGCCGCTCATGTTCGCCTGCTACATTCTCCAGTACCTCGACAAGACCCTGATCAACTACGCCAACGTCATGGGCCTGCAGGCCGACACGAGCATCGAGGGTGACCAGTACTCGCAGCTGGCCATGATCTTCTACGTGAGCTACCTGGCATTCGAGTTTCCCCACGCCTGGGGCATGCAGAGGTTCCCCACCGCCAAGTATATCGGCATCATGGTATGCTTATGGGGTGCGGTGCTGGCATCCACCTCGGCTTGTCACGATTGGGCCGGCTTGGTTGCGACGAGAGTCCTTCTCGGTGTCTTTGAAAGTGCCGTTGCACCTTCGCTTATTGTGATAACGACCATGGTAAGAGCCTTTTTTTGTTTTTCTCTCTCTCTATCGTCTCGCGGTCTGATCAAACGACTGATGGCATGACGTAGTGGTACAAACGACAAGAACAGCCTCCCCGGATGGGCATCTGGTATCTCGGCACAGGATGCGGTGTGATCGTCGGCTCTCTGATCTCCTTCGGCTTCCAGCACTATACAAGCTCGAGCTTCACTTCTTGGCAGATCATGTTTCTCGTCTGCGGTCTGATCACGATTGCCGTTGGCGCCACGGTGGTTCTCGTTCTCCCCGATAACCCCATGAGCGCTCGGTTCCTCTCCCAGGAAGAAAAGGTCTGGGCCATTGAGCGTCTGCGAGGAAACCAGACAGGCGTCGAGAACAAGCACTTCAAATGGCCACAGTTCATCGAGTGCTTCACGGACCCGCAGACCTACCTCCTGGCAGTTATTACAATCGCCTCGAACGTTCCAAATGGCGCCATATCGTCGTATCAGGCCACCATTATCAAGGGATTCGGGTACACTTCCAAGGAGACCGCGTTGTTGTCCATCCCGTCGGGTGCAGTCAGTATTGTTTCTATCCTGGCAGCAACAAACGTTGCAGGCCGTTTCAACCAGCGGGCCATCAACATCGCCTGCCTCCTTATCCCCGGAGTTATCGGCGCCGCGCTCATGGCTTTCCTCCCCGCCGACAACAAGGCGGGCAGGCTTGTCGGCAACTACATGACGAACTGCATTGGCGCGTCACTTCCTCTTCTCTACTCCTTGGTTGGCGCCAACTATGCCGGGCATACAAAGAAGGCAAGCACCCGTGGGAGAAGACTGTCGACCATTACTGACGCCTTACAGGTCACTATGAATGCCACCCTGCTCGTTTGCTTCTGTATCGGCAACATTATCGGGCCTCTAACCTTCACGGCCGAATCCGCCCCTGAATACCTTCCTGCCAAAATTGCAATCATTGCCACATGCTGCTTGGCCATTATCTTCACCTTGACGCTGAGATTTTACTATGTCTGGGAGAACAAGCGACGTCAAAGACTTGCGGAAAACCAGGAGCTTGGACACTTGAAAGATATCGAGTTCAGTGACATGACCGACGGCCAAAATAAGGAGTTTAGGTATTCACTGTAAAGGAGAGCTAGGCTATGTCAGCCGAAAGCCTCGTAGTGCCAGTCGGCATGCTCTATGGGGCTGGGTTCTTTAGTCGCCAAAGCTCACGTTATGCAGGGCAGTTTCTGAAACTTCAATGTAACATATAAATTCCTGATTTCTATAAAGCATCTCGCGATATTGCGTCCGTTGCCCGTATAAATCGAGCCGCATATCAAGCCAGTAATCGATCAATCGTGTGTCAACGCCTGCTGTCCTTGCCGTTCCTATACCCCATGCCGACAAACTCGGCTGTATTTCTAAACCCGTTTTACTGCCGCTTCTCGTTGGGCGGGGAAACGACAATCGTAGCCGGCACTTCTTCGCCGTTTGCAGCCTTGTTGCGCGAACTTCTTTTGAAAAGCCCACCGATCCGACCGAGAACCCTAACGAGGAACTTGTAAACCACCACAAACGGCTTGCCAACAAAGACGGCTATCCTTTCGAACCAGACGTCCGGGAAGATGCGGACTAGTACACCCCAGGGAAGGGACATGAGAGCAACGACGATGGAAATCGCCCACTGGGTGCCGTCGAGACCGCCCTCCTTGATCTCGAAGACACGTCCGCCTACGAAGACGATGCCGACCTGCAAACCGACCATCAGGATGTTGATGAAGACGAAGAACGGGTTGCGATGGACGCCCTCGAGCACGTTGAACTTGTTGTCCAACCGTCTGTTGTTGAACTCGTTGAAGATTTGCATCCACACAAACGTGTTGAAGATGAGCGTGTCGAGCTGCAGCATCTGATCCTCGCTGCTTCTGTCGTAGTTCAGAATCTCGGGACCTGCGAAGTAGAGCACGAGGGTGATGATGAGTTGGAAGATTGCCTGTCCGATGATCATTTTCCACATCTAAGATCCGAGATGTCAGTCAAGCTGTCTGTGCTCTGGGGTAAGTTGTAACTTACGTTAACGGTGATCAACGGGGCGTCTTTCCGCTGCGGCGGGCGGTCGAGAATCTTGTCAGTTGGAGGATCCGTTGCCAGCGCGAGTGCTGCAAACGTGTCCATGATAAGGTTGACCCAGAGCAACTGGAGAGCTTTCAGGACAGGCTCCATATGGGGGTCGTACATGGCCGTGACGAAAGCCAGTATAACGGCTGTGATATTTACGGTGATTTGAAACTGCATTCGTACACCAGTCAGTCACTCGTCTCTTGGTTGGACAACGGCTGGAAAGTCCAGATGACAGGAACCGGGTCCTTCGCGGCTCAACAACATGGACTCACCTGCAGGAATTTCTGTACTGCATCGTTGACTGCACGACCCCACTTGAGTGCAGTCACGATCGAGGCAAAATTATCGTCCATCAGTACAATAGCAGAGGCCTCTTTCGCGACCTCGGTGCCGGAAACACCCATGGAGAAGCCGACGTCTGCTGCCTTCAGAGCCGGGGCATCGTTTGTGCCGTCTCCGGTGACGGCGACCGTCTCTCCGAGGGCCTTCAGTCTCGTGACGAGAATGCGCTTGTCCTCGGGGGATGAACGGGCCAAGACCTGTAGCTTCGGGAGAACGGCGTTCATGTCCTCGTCGGAAAGCTTTCGGAAAGTTGGCCCTTCCATAATCACGCCCTGGGATCCTGTGAAGATGCCACACTCGGTCGCGATCGCTTGGGCCGTGACAATGTTATCGCCTGTAACCATTCGGACAGTGACTCCGGCATGCTGTGCCTTTCGTACTGCTTCGGGGACACCAGCACGCACAGGATCCTGGATTCCAACGATTCCAAGGAAGACCAGGTCGGAGGCGTCCAACAGCGACTCGAGCTTCACGTGCCCATCTTCAGAGGGCATGTCCGCGGGCGGCCATTGAGGGAAGTCCTTGTACACAAGGCCGATGGTGCGGAGGGATCGACGGGCGTATGAGTTAATAGTCGCGTCCAGCGACTGTTGCTCTGCGGAGGTGAGAGGCTCCTCAGCCAAGGTCTCGAGGTCGGCCTTGGATGAGCAGTGGCGGAGCATGATTTCGGAGGCACCCTTGACCAGCAGGCGGTAGCCCCTGGAGGCGTCCCGAAGTTTGATGACCGCCGCCATGCATTTCCTCCCCGAATCGAACGGAAGCATCTGCACAACCTGCTCGTTGGCGCGAGCCTCGGCAAGGGATTGGAGCCCGAGGTGGTCCCTGGCGAGCTGCAGGAGGGCTGTCTCGGTCTTGGACCCGATGAACGTCGATTGGCCATCCTCCTGGCCCTCAAAAGCCGTCGAGTTTACAGCAACAGACTGGACGATGAGCTCCTTTGTTGCTCGGGGTACAGCTGCTGCCCAAGCGGACACGTGGGGAGAAGAACCGGAAGACTTTTCGTTGTCAGGTTGCGCAAATGCCGTGAAACTGCTTGTGGAAAAGGTACCAGCAACGACGGTCATTTTGTTCGTTGTCTGGGTGCTTGTAAGCTTCTCCATCGCTCCAAAAAAAGGCGAGCAGAACAAGGTCGGTCTTACCAGGGTTCCTGTCTTATCGGAGCAAATCGTTGTCGCGTTACCCATCGTCTCGCAAGCTCTGAGCACACGAACCAAGTTGTTCTCTTTCAGCAGCTTGGTGGTGGCAAACGCCAAGGCCAGCGTCACAGCGAGCGGCAAGCCTTCAGGGACCGCCACGGCGATGATGGCGATAGCAACCACGAGCAAGTCCATGAAGGTCGATGCTTTGTCCGCGGGCAGCCTGTCGTCTCCGGGAAGGCCGGCCACGAAACGGAACAGCAGGATGAAGAACATCAAGGCAGACGCGCCCCCGCCAAGCTTGGCGATGGCGATGGCTAGCCGTTCCAGCTTCTTCTGAAGAGGCGTGGCCTCGATATCGTAGCGTACCGACATCATGATTTTGCCGAAGCTGCTGTAAACACCGACGGATGTGCAAAGGTAGGTTCCCATGCCTTGAGTGGTCAGCGGAGCCACGGCGCCGGGGATTCGAACGCAGACTCACCTTCAAGAACCTTTGAGCCGGAGATGATAAAGGGGTCCAGATCATCATGGTTGCCGTGCTTCGAGTCCAGGAGCTTCATGACTTGATCGCCGGCAGTCTTCTTGAGCACGTCGGACTCTCCCGTCGCCGAGGATTCGTCGCACTTGACCTCATGGCCCTCGATCAAGATGCCGTCTGCAGGGACCATGTCGCCAGGCTCGAGGTGGAGGACATCTCCCACAAGGATTTCGTTGACGTTGACCATGACCGATTTGCCGGACCGGATAACCTTGACCTCGCGATTGTCCTTCTTCGTGTTCAATCGGACAAATGCCTTTTCCTTCTGCCAGTCGTTGTGGGAACCGACGATGACTACGATGATGACGGCCCCGAGGATCGCGACGCCTTCGACCCATTCGACGGACGCCGGTGCTCCCGGGCCTCTTTCCACGCCGAGGGTTTGATATAAGCCAAGTGCCAAGGAGATGACCCCAGCAACGGTCAGGAGAATAAGGACCGTCTCGTTGAAAGCGATCCACATGAGCTTCCAAATGGACTTGGGTTTCTTTGGAGGAAGCGCATTGCGACCGTAAACCCTGGTCCGGTCGACAAACGGTGTTGCGGAGGAGGGAATGTGCTTTTCTGAAGAAGCCGGCTTGCTGTCGGCGTGACCTTGGACGGCCTCGTCGAAGCTGATGGCGGATCCGACACCCGTCTCGTCAACGCTGAGGCCGCTCCGTACATCGGTTTGAACTCCGCGGGCGATTCCCCGCAGGCCACCAAGAGCCCGGAACGCCGAGAGCGACTTGGGGTTGAGGAGCTTGTTCAGCTGCCCGGGAGAAAAGGCGAAGGGGTTGTTGTCGACGCGGAAATCATCCTCGGTGCCCGGGTCCGGGTGCAGGGCAGATTCCGCATCTTCAAGATCGGAGCTTCCGGCGACAGTGCTGGGGGCAGCCGTTCCGGACGGCGTGAGAAAGGGGTTCGTCCCGTCAGGAGTGATGGTGTCTGCATCGCTGGTCGCCCGCGAACGGGCGTCGGCATGTGTGGGGTTGGGGCTGAGGAAGTTGTCTGCCATCATGAAGGAGAATCATGTGCAGGACTGGCAGATGGGAGAAAGTGCTGTCGAGCCCAGCAGCAAGACGAGCCGAAGGAGCGGTGCCTAGATATGAGTACTCGCTCGGAGGGCATCTTTCGCCTACAGCTCACTCGGAGCTCAAGCATCATCTACCTATGTCCATGTCCATATCGATCATAGCTCTCCACTCCCCGAAAGAGCGACAAAGAAGAAAGTACCTGAACCCCCGGCAAGAACAGCACTGCCACGATTCAAGACATAATCGCTAATGGCATCTGATAAGCCCGAGGGGGAGGTAAACTGGGCCCGGGAACCGTTCTGACAAGCTTAAACGAATAGGCATTATGGGATGTGTGTGTGGGGGGAGGGGAGACGACCCGCTGGGATGTAATTCTAGCCGACCTTGGAAACGACCGAACAGCACATGATGCAGGCTTGGCGGTTTAAGAGAGGCTTCATGGAGCTGTCGGTCGACGACGATCAAGGAGAGCTTCTTGGTGTGGGTGTGAGGTGAGGATCGAAGCAAACAGGCAGTCGGAAGCGAGGGAAGATTAGACTAGTCAAAGATTGGCAAAGACCCGTTCAGAGACAGGGGGGGGACGAGGGATTTTTGGGCAAAGAATAAGCGGCTGGTCATCAGAATGTGACGAGTGTCCCTTTGCCAAGAGGAAGGTTTAGACGCATTTGACAGGCTGGGAATCCAGATGGCGCGGGACTTGCTTCTCCCTTGGCTCCGGAGACAGGCCAAGAAGTCAGACACGAAAGAGGGGGTGCAGACTCCCGTTCGACGGAGGGCAATAAGAAAGGTTGGTCATCGCGCCGCCGGCGCCGCAAACACACCAAGAGCTTCGGATGCCAGGTCAGGGGAGCACACGTGTGGCGGCTGCGTAGTATCACAACCTCGCCAAATCTTTCCCCGTCATTGCCGCGCCGCGAGATCCTGCCTCTGATTCATCATATCTGAGGGGAGCGCAGTTCCCGCCTCGGTCGAGTGAGTGTGTGTTTCCGACCTCGTGTGCGGCCTCTCGTCGGCGGCCGTTGGGCGGACGTGAGCTCCTGTTTCTCTCCCGCGTCGTTTTCCCGTGGGCGCGCGCTTTGACACAAGGGGCAAGATTCTATGTTGCAGAACGGGTGAGTTGTGTAGCAGTCGGTCTCTTGGCTGTAAGCCATGTGCTGTGTTGTGTTTATGCGTGAAAATCTTTCTGTTTATAACATATGACGCTATCCTAAGGCCACTTTGGCGATTAAATAACGGAGTCGACAAGACAGTTTCTAACATGCACAGCCTGGCCAAGAGCTTCGCGAGGTCTGCACTTCCAACCTTGTGTTGTTTGGCGTTTACCCCGATGACGAGATCCATCACGGCAAGTCGGAGGCCCCCCCCCCCCCCGGTGATAGAGGCCTCCTTTCATACCGACCAAGCTCGCGCAGACAGACATCGCGACCAGCAGCCAAGCTTTTAGTTACCCCGTGGTTCCATTGGACCGAAGCCTGGCCCTACAAATTTTCCTTTTTCAACGGTTCTGCAGAAGCTGTCAATTCAATGCTTCTCCTTGCTCGGAAACTTTTGCACCCGATGCATGTATAACCCCGGAGAGTGGCTGGCAAGTATTATTAGCGCGGAACGGCCATTAAGTGCCTTTTTGGTGCCCCCTCCCCTCCCCAACGGGAACGTTGAGGGCTCCTCTGCTTGCGTCTACACGGAAGACTGACCGCCTCTTTTAGCGGATCGTATTTGCTTATGTCGTAATATATGTGCATTAGCTATTACGGTTCCGCTTTTTGTCATCACTGCTTTCTGGTTCCTTTTAGCTGCGTAGATGGAGAAAACTTGAAAAAGATACGGTGAGAGGCCAGCAGAGATGCTTGGGCCTTGGCCAAAGGGCAAGCAGGTTGTCGATAACCACCGCTGCATGTACGGGGGAATCGTCCGTCAAGAGGTTCATTACAAGTCCGTTTTGCACTGCAATTCTGCTGTGTTTCTTCAATTCGAAGTCGAGGCAAACATGTCGCATTCGAAAGTTGGACATGCCCCGTTGCCAATATGGATTGATTGACTGTGTCTCTCATCGCTTGAACGGCGCCTTTGTCTTTCAGGTACCTAGCCTTCGCGCGACTCGTGCAACGTACTTGGATGCAACGTGTTAGTAGGGCATGGTATCTACCCCAGATCAAAACATATGTCTCAATGCAAAGAAAGTAGCCATACACTAGAGCCTCTGCAATGCCATCGATCCTCTAGCAGCGAAAGTATATAGCAAAACAGGGTACGGCTGATACCACGAGACGAGTTGCGAAGAAGTTGATGAACCACGGGAACCTATCGCCGGACTATCAACCATAACCGGACCCGAGAAACAGCTCCGGTGCACGGCTGCCAAGCACACTAATTGACGGCTTTCCAATTGCTAGGGAGCTTTTAGGAGCCTAGCCAAGCCGCATAGGCCATTTGTTCGTTTTCCAATTTTCGTTGAGCAGCTTTTGAATCTTCCTAGTAACGTCGTCGTCTTGCGATCCTATGAAGATGCGTCTGATGTGCTCTAGCAGAATGTAGTTGCCCCCTCTGACTATTGAGCATGGAGGAATAATACACGTACAAACGGAATAACGAAATGATTTTCAGTCTTTGAAACCACTGCGTTAGTAGGCATAATATACCGCCGTCTGTACAAATCAGCAAAGATGCGCACTATCTGGTTGTAAACAGTCATGCGACAAAACTGTTTTGCGAATGCGTTATCGATTGAGTCTGACTTTCTAACATGAACTCGAGGGTTATTAAAAAGAGCCTTTGGGCACCTTGGTGGACTGTTCTGATCTGTGTTGACGATTTCGACCCGATGCACACAGTTGCCCTTGGCATAAGCGGCTGACTCGCATCTCATTGGTTTAGGCTTGGTCGAGCATGTAACGTTGGCGCGGTGGGAAAATCCAACGAGCTCCTCAGCTGACGATTGCCAACGTGCCTTCGTAGTCATCTCGGTGGCCTGTAGCCGATCCCACCCAACGATATGCCATTATGCACAGCTTGCAGCCGCCTGGATCTCGGCGATCTCTTGGACGAAGACGACGAACTCCAAGACATGGTCCTCCACGACTCCGTTGCCATACTCAAGGAGGGCACCTCATCTTGCGACCTGTGCCGACTCTTATACAACTCTATCACGGACAAACTCAAGGGCGAAGGAGTTAGTATCGACGAGTCGGCCTGGAGCGACCCCGATTCACGGGTCATCCTACGCGGGATCCAATACCAGGATGAGGATTACTTGCCTTGCGGTCTAATCTGGGTCAAAGTTCGTTGCGCCAGCCTCGGCCATAGGGCTTACTCTTATTTCGGTCTTTATCCCGAAGAGGGAACACCAGGATTGGAGGGCGTGGTCATCGGGAGACCCATCAAGCCCCCAGGAGAGCAGATCGGTCTTGTGAGCGACTGGGTCAAGTCTTGCGATAGGAACCACAAGGGCTGCCATTCAGATCCTTGCCCGCTGCCCACGAGGGTCGTTGACGTCGGCCTCGACGGACATCGAGAGCCACGTCTGGTTGTCACCGGTGGAGCGGCCGGTCGCTACACGACTTTGAGTCACTGCTGGGGTTCGCACCCGGTAATCCGCACAACGAGCAGAACGATCGAAGACCATCTCAGGGCGCTGCCGCTGGAAACGTTGCCCAAAACCTTCCGAGATGCGGTTCTTATCACGAGGTCACTCGGCATCCAGTACATCTGGATCGACTCGCTCTGCATCGTCCAAGACTCGACTGAAGATTGGGAACTGGAGAGCGTCAAGATGGGCACGATCTATGCGTCTTCCTACCTGACGATCGCAGCTTCGGCTTCCAAAGACTCGACCGGCGGCTGCTTCATGCCTCGCAATACGTCTATAGACGTCAAGGTCAGGTTCACTGTGCGCAATTCGGGCGATCCACGACCGACCTCGGTCTTTGTCCGGCCTCGCCCGCGAGATTTCAGTCACCTTCCGATGAGCGCCCTCCATGTTCGTGCCTGGGTAACACAGGAACGTCTTCTGTCAGCGCGGATGATCCACTACGATGCGGATCAACTGCTGTGGGAATGCCGGGAATCGCGTCTAACAGAGGACGGAGTTCCTGTTGGTGCCTTTAGCGTTGCACGAAACGTGGAGTGGGACGAGCGTCTTCATTTCTCATACCCCTTTTCTCAAAGCCGCTCCAGACCCAACTTTGTCTGGGACTGGTATGACATGGTGTCAGCTTACAGCAGCAGAGGCATCACGAAGTCTCATGACAGGCTACCCGCCCTCTCTGGCCTCGCAAAAGCCATGGAAGAATGCACGGGACAGAAGTACGTGGCGGGCCTGTGGAAATTCCACCTGGGTTACGGCTTGCTGTGGCGCCGGAGCGAACAGTGGCTACGCAAGCCCGGGGATGGCTATCGTGCCCCAAGTTGGAGCTGGGCTTCTTTGGAGGGCCGTGTCTTTATGCCAGAAATTGCGACCATGGTGCCCTACGGGAACGAGATGGAGATCATGATTGACATTGTCGATGTCCACACGACGCCCCTCGGTCTAGACCCACGAGGGATGCTACGGTCTGGATACATAAAGCTCAAAGGGAAGCTGAAGGTTGCCGATTCGCGTGTCGACCCCGCGACCCCCGGCCACAAGTGGTTTGCAAAATATCAAAACGGACTGGCCGTCGACTTTCTCAATTATAACGACGAGATGGTCGGCGTGGCATATTTCGACGAAGAATATCACAGCGGCAAAGAAGAGCGGCCTCTACACTACCTACAGGTGGCACGGAGACTGATGGAGCCGAGTCGCTGGCATGGATTGCTTCTGGAGCCAACAGACGAGAAGAATCAGTTCCGTCGCGTTGGATTTTGTCGCACCGAGGAATTTCCAAGCAGGGACTGGTTCGCAAATGCCGATGAGGAGACAATCATGATAGTCTGATCTGAGTAGTGAGTGACAAGATCAACATGTGTAGCTGGGACACGAGCTTTTTTTTTTTTATCAAGACTCCAACAGTCGATAATCTCCAACCAGGATTCAAGTACCGTGTGTACCGCTTGTGACTGCATAGATGGCCGTTCCAAACTCGTCCAGGTCCTCTAGCCATGCATCTATCCTACTCCGCCTTTTGTTGAGTCCGTCTTCGCCCAGGTCTTCTGGCACAGGCCACAGTTCGTCTATGCGCAGGCCTCCATCCGGCCACTCTGCTAGACGAAGGTCGTACTCGTTTTGCCAGTCCTGGCGGTCTCGAGATTCCCACAGAGACTTACTTGCCGGTGCGAGCAACCCACGCAGCTCGGTGGCGAGGTGCGTCGGGAGTCCATCGTGAGAAAGCAAGGCACTGTCAAAGAGACACATTGTGAAGAGAGTCCTCCGTTTTGCCTCGGCTACTACCCAAGACTCCCATGTGGGACGGGTCCCCTCTTGTTCAGCCACACAGACCAGACCTTTCCTTGCGGCTGCGCATGCCAGCTCCTGTGTGTTCATCATGGCTTGCGGTAGAAATGGGCAGTGTTCTTGTCCGAGTCGAAAAAATAGCACCAGGGAGTAGATCAAATGTGCTTGAAAAGTTGCGAGCAGAGCCATGTCATCCGCCATCGGGTGTCGGTCGAAGAGTTTCGTCATCTCGTGTTGCAGAATTTCAGCTGAAGCCTTGAGACCCCTCGTGGCCGACTCGTTGCATACTTGCTGCAGGACAGAAACGCATGTCGAAAGGGGGATGCTCGATTGTAGGCTCACTTGAGACCAGTGAACAAAGGGCGGGACTTTGCGGCCCCGAATAGTGGAGTTGGCGTATGACTTCAGAATCCTGTGAATGAATGCTGATATGAGAGGGGTGTAGTTTTTCGTCTGCTGGCCTGGCAAAGGGACGAAACTGTTCAACCATCGGTTGGCGATGTCGTCGGCGTTGATGGGGCATGTCAGCTCAACACAGGCGAAATCTAGCTCACCTGCTCGACGGGGACTCGACGCTGCTGGAATGTCGCTTTTGGCAGCTGATTGTCCCTGTCGATGCACAGGAGCTTGACATGTACCCGGCGTCGAAGCGTCTTCTACTGTTGCTGTTTCTGGTCCCTCGGGGTTTAAAGGAAACTGGAGTGCCTCGGAGAAGCCCAGTCTGTGAAAGGCGATCTGTTGAGCTGTTTGGGACGGGAAGTCTGCCCTTTCGGTTGCGATGCCCGTGGCCGCAGAGCCAAGTGCGACTTCGGACTCGGCTCCGTCGGAGATGCCGGCAGTGCCCGGTTTGGATGGAAGAGACGCCTGGCTTTGGACGTAGGCGCAAGCAAGGCCCCGTTTTTGACACCGGGAACATGCCCTTGCTTTCCGGTCGCACTTGATCTTGGAGGTGGCGCACTGCTGGCAGGCCTTTTGTCTAGAGGTCGAGTACCTTGTGGACCGCATAACTGAAGGCTGACATCAACGTTACGGAGAAATGATCCCTGAACCGGCGTTCAGAGCCGGTTGGGCGACCTGGAGCTGTGCCAAAAGAGGTGAAATTGCATCTGGAACGCGACTCAGCATCCGGCACAGGTTTCCCCGCAAATACTCAACAGGAGGCGGGGAAGTTGGGGTTTTACGTAATTTAGACAAATATCTCAAGGATCCATTGGAACCGCTGACGAGGGTGTGTCCAACACCAAAGCAATATGACTCTGGGCACTGATTGTTAGTTGGCTTGAGTGTGGGAGGTGAGTCACAGGAGCATGTCTTTTGGATGACGAGGCAGTTCGTTCAGGAAGCAGACTCAAGGTTAGGTTGAGTTGACAACAGTTGTCATTGTAACGGTAACAAAAGTAGGTATCATCTAATCACAAAAAGCCGTTTACCACATCTTCTCCCAGGTTCTCCGGAGAACCGACATCTGAGACAGTCTCTGCCTCTCCACCTCCTCGATGCCACCCTCCTCCCAGTGGCGGCATTCGGCGTCGACCTCGGCCTTCCCGCTGATGAGGTCGGCCTCCTTGGGCTGGACAAACTTGGTCTTCTTCAAGACCTTCCAGACGAGAAAAGTGAAGACGCCGAAGATGAGACCAAAGTAGGAGGTGATGAAGCCTCGCACGCTGAAGGGGTAGAAGTTGTCGAAGCCGACAAAGATGAGGGCGAGGATGCCGAGGAGCAGCGCCAGGGCGGGGAAGTAGGGGCTCCAGGGCGCGAGGTAAGGCAGCGTCTCGGGGGGGAAGTTCTGGGCGACGCGGGCGCGGTAGAAGCCCATGTAGGTGATGAGCATGAAGGTGTAGGTCATGATCAGGGCGGTCGTGGTCAGGTCGACGAACCAGAAGAACACCTCGACGGCGGAGTTGGACGAGACGAGGAAGGTGACGCAGGAGATGAGGGTGACGACGAGGACGCAGTAGATGGGGACGCCGGCGGACGTGCACTTGAGCAGGAACTTGGGGGCCTGGCCATCGCGAGCAAGACCGTAGAGAGTGCGGGACGTGGAGTAGAGGTAGGCGTTGCCGCAGGACCTTGTAGACTGTTAGCGTCCTTTGCGCGTTCTTATCTTTTTAGTCTTTCAACGGAGCGAAACTTACCATCCAGAAAGCAGGATGAAGGCGTTGATGATGTCGGGGAGGGCCTTGATGTGCAGGTTCTTGATGCCGATAACCCAGGGCGAAGCGCCGGCGCCGGGCTCGCCGTTCTCGATGGCGCCCAGCAGACCGGGGTCGCGCGAGCTGCAGATGATGCCGACGCAGAGGACGCCGACGACGTAGAAGCCGACGAGGCGGTAGAAGATGAGCTTGGCGACGCGGGGGATGGTGCGGCGGGGGTTCTGGATCTCGCCGGCGGCGAGGGCAATCATGTCGGGGCCGGCGATGGTGAAGGCGGCGTAGATGACGACCTTCCAGAATCCGAGGAAGCGTCCGGTCGAGCCGTCGGTGAAGTAGGCGTGGATGTGGTTACCGCCGCTCCAGTTGCGGAACCCGTACGCGTCTTTGGTCGGGTTCCCGCCGGACATGGTGATGAGGGTGATGAGGCACAGGCCGACGAGCAAGACGACCTTTGTCGAGGCCATGATGAACTCGGACTCTCCGTAGTACTTGACGGCGATCAGGTTGACGGCGACACACGAGACCATGGCGACGGCGATCCAGGCACTCGGGTTGATGTCCGCGTTCCAGTAGCTGATGACGGTGGCCACCGCGCTGTACTCTGTGCACACCAGCATGAGACCGGCAAAGAAATACGTCCATCCCATGGCAAAACCGAGAGCAGGGTCGACAAAGCGGGAGGCGAGTTCGAAGATGGTGCCGCGGATGGGCAGGTAGGCGCACATCTCGGCGACAGACAGGTTGAGGGGCCAGATGAAAAGGAGTCCCCAGAAGGTGTAGCCGAGGAGGAGCGAGAGGGGGCCGGCCTTGGAGAGGACACCGCCGATGCCAACCTTTACAACCGTCAGCTTCCCGGGCCGTTGCCAATTTCAAACCGAGCTCGGAAGAGAGGAACTCACCCAGAGACCGGTGCCGATGGAACCGCCAATGGCCATGAGCTGGACGTGACGGGGGCTGAGGCCGCGCTGGGTCTCGCCGTACTGCTGGGCGACGGCAGCGCCGTTGCCGGACATGACCTGGCCGAGCTTGTTGCTGTTGGTGCTGTCGGCACGGCTAAGGCCGACAGTCTTTTCTTCCGTCACGGATGCCATGATGACGACGTCGCGTTGCGGCTGTTTCGATCCGAGGGTCCGACTTGTACAGGAACGAATGTCGTCCGGGGCGAGGTTTTGGCTGAGCGAGGCCGGCAAGTATCGCTGAGATATCGCCGATCAGACCGGATGGGATACAAGACAAGGACAACTAACCAGGCCGGGTGAGCGAGGGACATGATCTGTTCTATATAGATGGGTTTGGATCATGTATAACCCCCCTCTGCCCGGTTCCCGACGGTACTACTACCTACTCTACTACCTTACCCTGCGGCCCCCGTCTTCCCCCCCCCTCCCCTGCCAGGTTTAGTTAAACGGGAGAACAGTTGGTAGGGGGGTATTCCAGCTTCGGGGGGGGGTATCCGTTGTGGGGCCAAAAAGTTCGGGGGGGGTAAAGTAGCTAGGGTTAGGGTTATCAGGCTTATTTAGGCTTAGCTTAGAGTGTGAGAAGTGCGAGAGCTTGAGCATATGCTGAGCATATGCTAAGTATATACTAATGGATATAGTGTCTACCTTCTATAAATATAGAGGACTTAGTTAGAAGACTTAGGTCTAAGTCTACTATAGTTATAGAGGCTAGTTACTATATTTAATAGGATATGCTAAGCATATGCTGAGTATATACTTTAAAATATAGTACTTACCTTCTATAACTATAGAGGACTTAGACCTAAGTCTTCTTACTAAGTCCTCTATATTTATAGAAGGTAGACACTATATTTATTAGTATATACTTAGCATATGCTTAGCATATGCTAAGTATCCTTTAGTTAGTTTTTTTTAATCCACACGGTGCTTAGGGCTTTACCCCCCCCTGAACTTCTGCCCCACTGGCCGGACACCCCCCCCCGAAGCTGCAATACCCCCCTACCAACTGTCTACCCTAGTTAAACTAGCATAGCAACCTTCATCTGACGTCTCCCGGTTCCTTGGAGACGCAAATCAGTAGCGTGCCACGACGCATGCGACTTACTCGGGGACAATGATAGACAAGATTGAATAACGGGACCCCCATTCCGCACTACCAGGAGCGCCCCGCAGAGATAAGCAGAGGGCCGGGGAACAACGGGCGACAGCTGTGGTTGACATGGTGGGCGCGCGGGGGTGGTAGGACAAACCCTGCCGGGGCAACGTCAGAGCCGAACAAGGCCAACGATAACGAAGACGAAGGGTTTTGCCTCGTCGCGGGTAACAAGGCGTCCCATCCAACAACGACTTTCCCGCGTTGCGTCGTCAAAGGGGTCCGCTGGCGATGCAAAGATGGATACCCGATTCCACAGACCGCACGAGGGGGGCCCCCTCTCCCCCTCCCCCGTCCGTTGACGCGATTGTGCGGCGGCGGGCAGGCTACTGTCCGAGAGAATCACCTCAAGCTTTGGGGTAATAGCAAAACGAAAGGCGAATGACTGCCGACGATAGCCACTGATCCGGAAGGGGGGAAAAAAAAGGACTCGGCGGGACACCGGAGACCAGGGTATCGATAAAATCCCCGGTGGACGTCGATTGGGCGGCTCACGCATCAAGCGTTGGCTGAGTGAGACTCTTTCGGCCGTGTCCTCCTCCCGGCTTGCCATCGAGCGTTATTACTCTCAGCTCTTGTTCTCTGTCGTGGACAGCCGGCCGGCAACAGGAGCGACAGCGCGCCATTTCGCTTCCGGCGTCTTGGCCATGGGTCAAGCAACATCCGACTTCGGGTCTGGTGATTGGCGAGAGCCTCGACTCTTTGAACACTGGCCGATAGACGTCACGATGGTGGTTGGTTGAGCAGGCAGCCCCCCTGAGAGGCGAAAACTTAAGGCTTAGTTCCGTCCCTTATTACTGCCGGCCATTGACCGCGGGCTTACCCCCCCTTTCCCCAGCGGCCATGCCGAGATGGTGCGTGCAGCCGCCTGTCTCTCCCTCTCTCTCTCTCTCTCTCTATCATTCCTAGAGACTGTGGCAACGACTTGGCAAGGGCATGGGCTGAGGGTGTGATTTGCGGTGACATCGCAGGAGAAGCTGCATAGTAGTAGAAAGCGAGTAGAACCCCGACCAGCCGGCCCAGCGCGGTCTGGCGGCGTCGTACCAAGCCTTGATGCGTGAGAAACGCAACGACAGCCCGCCTCGCTGGCTGCAGGGGTTCCTGGGTAGCGGGAGAGTAGTGGCTGGAGCACAGAGAGAGGGAGAGAGAGAGAGAGAGAGAACGGCCACACAGGGCATCGGAAGACGGTGGGGTTGGAGCGAGAGTTTCAGGCACTAACGGGCCCTGTCCTGTCATCTGGGGAGATGGCTATCACCGCGCGAGCCCTCTTTTTTTCCCTCCCTTTGTACGAGTTTTATTACGTACTTTTAGCTGCGGTAGATGGGGCGATGCGCCCCAAGATAGGATCCAGGCCGAGAGGGGCGCGCTCGGCCGGTCGAATCAGCGGGTTGGACGCAGAGATAAGTGACAGGCCGGAATGCCGTATGCGAAATATAGACACTGAGCCCCGAGAGCTAAAACAAAGCGTGTGCATGTTTTGCGTGGAGATGCCTCGATGAGGATCCGCGGGAATTACGTACGCGCCGTTTCTGCTCCAGCGGCTAAGAAGGATTCGACGGCAGCGTGTTCCAAGGCAGGGGGCACATGTCGACAGCGACTCAAAGATATTCGACTGCAAGCAAGGGAGCCCGAGTCTGCTTATATCTCCGTCTCGCGCCAAAGGGCGCGTTTTGACAAGCTACCTCGGCGCATGCATGGGACTACCCAGATCATACGAGATATCCTGCCGGTTCCTGGTATTCGATCCTTGATTTCAACACTGGAGAGCGTGGTTTGATGGGCGAGCCAGGCGCCAGGCGGGAAGACGAGCCCCGGTTCCAGGGTCTCGGTGCGCCGCCAACCAGATTGGGCGGTTGGTTGACCGGGAACGTGTCCCGGTCCTCTCCAGGGCGTGGACCGGCTCCGGTCCCGGCCGCCGAATGGGAACGGACGCCACGCAGTTCGATCGCGCGCGTCCCCCGGGTTGGGTCTGACGAATCCGTCGTAGTCACAGGATCCCCCCGCGGGCGTCTCGTGGACGCGGCCGAAAGGCAAACGAAATCGAATGTGGTAAAGGGGAAAAAAGAGCGAGAGGGAGATGCCCAGGGGGTCTCGAGATGCAGATCCCGCCCCCCCCCCCCCCCCATCGGCTCTACTGATGCAAAATAAATACTTCAGAGTTTCGTCTACTGCCGATTATCTAGCGTTGTTCCGCCTCCACCGTATGTACGGATATGCAATCACGACCTGTGTCTCCTAAGCAGATATGCCTCATCTCTCGAGTCCTCCGTCTCGGCGCATAATAATAGTTGCTTCCCAGCGTCACGTTGAAGGGGCGGCGTTCCCATGTTTTCTCTCCCTCCCTCTCTCTTCCGCACACACACACACACACACACTCTCTCCCTCTTCCCTTCCACCTTCTAATGGAAGGGTTGCCTGATTGCAGGGTATCATGGTAAGAAAAATAGCAACCTAGACTTCCGTCGCCGTGACCGTGACCGTGATGACGTCCTCGCTCTTCCCCTTGTTGCAGTCCACAGTCTCGACCACGGCCTCCGCCCCCTCCGCCCGCTGTCCCGGCGAGTCCGCCCGTCGCCGGCCGCCGCGCCGCCACCGCCCCTTCAACCAACGCCGTCAGCTCTTGCTCCCGTTCACCATCGTCTTGGGCGTCCCGCCCGCCACGCCGCGGGGCGTGCGGTCGCCGCCGCCGCCGCCCCGCGTGCCGCTGGTCGGGATGTAAAAGTCGTAGCGGCCGGGGAAGAGGATGATGTTGGCCAGCCGCAGCAGCTCCGTCTCCGCCTCCGTCTTGGTCCTGTTCCTGACGCCCTCGTCGTCCTCGCCGTCGACGTCCATGGCGTCCGCGTGCTTGGGCGGCGGCGCGCCGGCCGGCTCGACGTCGTACGGCGCGAGGCCCATGGCGCGCAGCCCGTCGACGCCGCCGTACTCCTCGACCTCTCGCGCGCCGGGACGGTCCTGGTGCGACGCCTCGCTGCCCAGCCCGCCGAGGGTGTCGAAGTCCGGCCCCGGCTGGCCGGTCTGGAACGCTTTCCTCTGGCGGGCGAGGAACAGCGCGTTCGTCTGCGTCAGAGGACACACGGGCGTGTACGTCAGCAGAGACAGCTCGTTCGACTCGTTCTGCAACGCCTGCGGGACGCCGAGCCTGGTGCCGCCCGTGATGATGGAGTAGGCCTGGTCGCAGTGCCAGATGACGTAGTCGCCCGCCTGGAGGCTGGGCAGAGAGACCAGGCTCCGGCGCAGGTGCAGGTGCGGGTGCCAGCGCTCGGTGAGGCGCTGGGCGTGGCCCGGCACGGCGCCGTGGATGATGGTGTCGGGCTCCGGGTCGAGCGCCCAGTTGGACGCGTCCAAGTACGCGGCCCACTGGTCCGCCTTGCCGCCGTCCGGCTGCTCCGGCGGCCCGCGCTTGGGCGAGAAGAAGGGCCGCAGGAGGAAGTAGGCGGCCACCAGCTTGGGCGACGGCAGCACGCGCACCATGCCCTGCTCGACCTTTGTGAGGGCCAGGATGCCCTGGAACATGCGGAACACGCTGCAGGCGCCCTCGCCGTTGTACAGGTCGGTCGTGGCGCCGACCCGGCCGGCCGGGTCCCACGGGTCGTAGGACTCCCAGTCGCCGCGGAACACGGCCTCGTAGGTGCCGCCGCGGCCGTAGCCGTCGGGCTCCCACCGTTCGAGGCTGCCGCTGTCGATCTGGGCGATGACGGTCGACGACGCGGTGGCGCTGAGCGAGTCGGCGGCCGAGTTGCCGCTCTGCTGGCCCACGGCGCCGAGCTTGTCGTTGTGGATGCGCAGGCGGTCGGCGTAGCTCACGGGGGCGCGGGTGATGTGCAGGTCGTCGGTCGACTCCCAGAAGGACATGGCGAACTTTTGTGCGCGCAGCATGTTGGGGTGCGCGCGCGCGCGCACCTGGACGGGCGTCCAGAAGAGGTCGATGCAGGTCGGGTCGTGCAGCGCCGGCGGCTTGAACTCGCGGTTCTTGTCGAGGTACTCGTGCGTCTCTTGGACCCAGCTCCGCGCGTCGTCGGGCGAGACGACGCCGCGGATGACGGCGACGCCGTAGCGCCGCAGCCTGTGCGCGAAGGCCTCGACGCGGACGGGGTCGTTGATGTCGGTGAAGTTGATGGACGGGATGAGCTCGGAGCCGCGGTCCTGGATGTCGGCGATCTCGGTCCGGAGGGCGTCGAGCAAGCGGCGCCACGACGCCTCGACGGCGGCCTCGTGGCCGGCGATGAGCCGCTTCTTGACGCCGGCGAAGCGCGACGGCAGCGGGATGGGCTCGGCCCCGTAAAACGAGACGACGGGGGGCTCCATGCTCTTGGGGAAGACCTTGCGGCTTGCGGCGGCGGCGGCCACTGCAGCAGCAGTCGAAGTCGACGATCGGGTCGTGGCAGCCGTGGTGGCCGCGGTCGAGAGGGGAGGAGTGAGGAGGGCTGAGGTAGGGGAGACGGACGTGGCCCGGGACACGGCGGTGGACGACGGCGGGGTCGTCTTAAGAACTCTGGATGAAGTTCTGCGTCCTCCTCCTCCTCCTCCTCCTCCTCCTCCTCCACCACCACCTCCTCCAACACCACCACTTATACTCCCACCGCTGCCACCACTGCTGCTGCTGCTGCTGCTGCTGCTAGACCCTGTACGCGTACCTGACCCGAGGCCCCTGCGACTCTTCCTCCCCAAGCCCGACGTGGGGGATTTGACAGACGGAGTAGCGGCAGCCGGTGTCGAGGCGCTCGAACTCGCCCTGCTACTGGCTGGCCCGGTCAGGATCACTGTGTTCCCGGAATCTCCAACTGTCCCAACCCCAACTCCAACCGGCCCTCCCCCTCCTCCTCCACCACTAACATCCCCGTCTCCTCCTCCTTTTCCGCCCTCCCCATTTGCGGGGGGCGCCTCAGTGGGGCCAGAGGCCAAGCGGGCCAAGATCATCCGAGCTGTCGGCGTCTCGAGATCAAGGGGGGGGGGGGTGGATTACGTATGCTCAGTAGTGTGTGTGTGTGTGTGTGTGTGTGAGCAGTGTCAGTGTTAGAATTGCTGGTCAAGTGGTGCTCGGCCGACTTGCGTTATCGTGCTGTGTCGGATGGACCGTCGAATTCGGGCTGACGGAGGATGCACCTTTTTGTTATTTGCTGACTGGTCGATCCATTCGTGACCCCAGACCCGAGGGAGGGGGGGACGCGAGCAATGCGCGAGCCTGGCTAGTCTCTGGTGATGCTCTTCTTATACCTCCCGGGATGTCTCGTGATGGCGTGGACGCAACCACCGAACCCGGCAAGGCTACCGACGTGACGGTATCCCCAAATGATTGGAAAAAGCCGGTTCTGCCAGCACGAAGAACCAGAACCACGGACGAAGAGCGGGCGGGCGGGCGTTGCGACGGCGCAGGAACACAGGGGCGGGTCTAGCCCGGTCCTCGTCGGGATCTTCCTTTGACGGCGGAAAATGTCCGAATCGAGTGAGGAATGGCACCTCGTGACCCTTCCCAAAGGGGTAGAGAGATGGTGACGGACGAAGAGTGCCGAGACGAGCTGGTGGCTTCTTTCCGTAGCGTGTTGTTGCACTCGTCTCGTTCTGTTGTTATCACCAAGAAGGGAATGTTGTCCGTCAAGGAGTGTGTGTATGTATGTGTGCGTGTGTGTGTGTGTGTGTGTATGCGCGGCGGCGTATGTGCTGAGCTCTGCAAATTCCCTGAGAAACCTTTCCAAATCAAAACAACTCGGCCCGGTGTGCATACTCTGGGGGCATCACGACGCCTTTATCATGGAGGCATGGCCCGCAGCAAGACCCAAACGGTGCCCGGGGTAGCCATAGAAAGACGCACACCCACACGCGCATATCTACAAACATACATACATGTTCCGCACACGAGACATAGCCAACAGCCTGGGCCGGCCGTCCGGCCGTACATGGGCCTGGATGTTTGGCACGAGATAGTTTAGACTGCTGCTCGCTGCATCGTGCCCCTCCCCCCCTCGTGGATGAAATCAGGATAGCACGGGAGGGGGGTGCCGCGGACGAGACGAGCAGATCGAGTGGTTCTGGCCCCCGTCACCACCTCCTTCTGCGCTGCTGCCCGCCGGGCCGCCCATCCGCGCCGCGGCTAATATGCGCATTATCGTCCTGCGCGCGGACTGGTCAGAGACCGGGGTTCGTTCCTTGGAGTCTTCGGCCAGAGAGGCCGCTTACTCCGGGCCTCTCCACCCTTTGTCACCCTGTCCCCCTGTCCAATCAAGACGATGCCATCTCATTCCCACAAACATCGTTCGATGAACCGTGGATCGAACGCCTCTCGTGGATGCAGAGGACCAGACGGGCCCGCCCCCATGCCATATCTCCGTGGCCGCTGTGACATGGGTGTGGGGGAACCTGGGCGAGACGTGGGGAAAACCACCCGGCGGCTTTCGCTTCTTCTCTCTGGAGGCATTTCTCCCCCTTCTTCATCTCCACTGGTTAATTGTCGGGAGGCTCTCCGAGTCCGTAGCTGCACTGCATGATATGTAAAGTGTATGACCAGGTGCTGCTCATACGAACGTAAACCCTGTCTTTCGGCGTGCATCGCGCCGCAGTACCAAGAGGGACTGGGACGCCCTCGCTTAGGCCCGGATCATACCTTTGAGAGAGAGAGAGAGGAAAGGTTGTGTGCAAGATAGCAAAGTACGTAACGGGTTCATCAGTGTGTGTGTATGTGTGTGACGCAGGTTTACTTCCCAGCGTCTTTAAGCAATCAACACGTCCTCGGTCTTGTCGACAAGCCTGGACGGGCTTCGCTTCGCCTCTGACACGGGGGATATCTAAACAAGAACCCCTCGGAGAACCAACCCACCTATCGAAGCACGGATGATCCGCAACGTAGCAGTGGTCGCCGGATCAAGCACGCTTGATGTTGGTGGAGGAGCCCATGGGTCACGTGACCCACCTCCACCTCCTTCTCGGCCAGCCTCTGCCTACTGTAGGCAGCCCACTACTAGTTAGCTTTACATCACAGTTATTGCTAATATAACAGTATTACCTCACTTTGCTGCTCCTATAGGTTATAAGGCCTAGGTTAATACTAATTAATTTTCTTTAT
Source organism: Colletotrichum navitas (assembly GCF_030913465.1). NCBI lineage: Eukaryota > Fungi > Ascomycota > Sordariomycetes > Glomerellales > Glomerellaceae > Colletotrichum > Colletotrichum navitas. The sequence continues at coordinate 95,142 of NW_026850630.1, read as the reverse complement.
AATTAATTAATTAGCTGCCTTTGCCTTTTCTTTTTTGCTTTTTTAATAGTCTATAGTAATATCTATAAAACGTTATAGTTACTGCCTATATTACTATTAACTGCCTATCTACTATAGTTATGTTGCCTTATAATAATAATAAGTAATAAACTTAAAACGTTGCTTTTACTTTACTTTTACCTTTACTTATATCCTCTCTTACTTAGACGTCTAATAATAAGTAGTAATTTATATAATAATTTAGATATACCCCTTATCCTATAAAGGAAATATATAAAGTTTAATATATTATTAGGCTACCTATAGTCTAAGGGAGACTCTTATCTATATTACATTATCCTCTTTTATATAAGTAATTAACTACTATTATAGCTAATAAGGTTAACTACTAAATAGTTATATAGTTTATCCCTAAGCTAAAGGGGGAGTTAAACTAGTTATAATAGTAAGTCCTAGTTAATATATTACTTTATACTACTAAAGTTAAAAAATATATTAACTATAAAGTCCTTTAACTAGTAATTAATACTAATAAGTATAAGAATTAGGAGAATAAATATAATACTACCTATAGTATTATTATTAGCACTTATAACCTTATAATTATTAAGCTCCTTAATATAGGATAAGTTAATAATAGTAACCTATATACTCTTATAAAAATACTTAAGAAGTTTATCCTTAAGGTATCTAAAGATGCTATTACTGCCTTTATTAATAAGTTTAGCAAGGGTAGTACCTAAGACTATAAAACCCTTTATAATACCCTTATAAGGGTTTAATACCTCTAAAGCTATATTACTAGCCTCTATAGTAAAAACTTTAACTACTATTAGGCTATTCTTATACTTAACTACTTTAAGGTGTAACTACTAGATACCTATAAGCACTACACTAATAATAATAAGACACCTACCTAGGTAAAGGTTATTAAGACTATTTATACTTTTGCCTAGGATAAGGAATAGAAAATAGGACTTATTATATACTATAAAAACACTACTAATTTAATAGTAACCTCTTCTAGTGCTAACTAGGGCACTACTTTTACTAAAAACGTTGCCTATAGTAGTTTTTACCCTTATTATAAAAAAAACTACTCTACTATAAAGTGCTAGACTACTTACCTAGAGCTAGTTCTTACTAATTATCCTTATTATAATACCCTTCTTGCCTATATAACTAAGTATATCTATAATAAGGATTATAAAGAAGGATTATCTAACTTATTATTAACCTCTATTTTTATTAAGAGAGCCTTAGGTGCTCTTAGTAGCTTCTTTATTACTAGCTTAGCTATAAAGCCTAGCTATATAGTATATATAGCTATTAATAATAAAGTTATTACTACCTCTAATATTATACTAGATTTAGGCTACTTTAACCCTATATTTAACTTATTAACCTACTTTATATTCTATATAGTTTATAGTAACCTTTAACCCTTTACTATAGTAAACAGTAATTAGGTGTATCTAGAGGGCAGTAGTACTATTTTCTTCTAGACAAAGGATCTAGTTAACCTAACTTAGACTATTAACTAGACTATTAAAGATATTAAGTATAGCCCTCTTAGCCTAGCTAACCTTCTTAGCCTAGGTAAGTTATATAAAGTAGGCATTAAATATAACTATACTACTACTTGTATTATTAACACTAAATCTAAGGCCTATTTAGCTACTATTAAATAGATCTTAGACGTCTATATCCTTTATATAACTAATAGCCTAACTATACCTATAGTAACTACCCTTAGATTAGCTATAGTTAAAAGTAAGTGCTAACTAACCCTTAAGATAATATATTACTAACTTATTTATGCTTATTTATTATAGGTTATTAAGGCCTACTATTAAGTAAGTATATAATTTATATAGATAGAGATTAATAACTTTTACTATAAAGCCTACTACTTAGCTAAATCTATAGAGCTTATTAGCTATAATACTCTATTACCTTTTACCCTTGTAAGTAAAAAAATCTATCTAGACCTTATTAAGGTTAAACCTTTTTTAAACTTAGTATATAATATACTTTTTATTTTCTTAACTATTATAGTAGTTATTACTAGCTTACTCTATTAAAAACCTATTACTATAAGGTTATTCTTAATACTATTAAGAAGTTTAGTGCTATATTTACTAATATAATAGGTCTCTTAATTAAAGGTTAGATATATAATAATATACCTAAGCTTAAGAAAGTGCTTTATAACCCTTTCTTTAAAGGTACTTAACTTTACTTAACTACTACCTATACTTTATTAATAAATAGTGTAATTAAATATACTAGCTACACCCTTATAGAGGCTACCTATACTCTACTTATTAATAATAGCTTACTAGAGGATCTCTAGGACTATACACTTAATACTATAGTGTAGATCTTTAACCTTCTACTATAGTTAACTAAAGGTAAAATAAGCCTTTATAAGATTATTACCTATAAGCTTAACCTTACTATTAACTAAGAACCTCCTTAAATTAAATACCTTTACACCTTTAGTTATATTATATATATACATAAGAAAGGTAGTAAGTGCTCCCTTTGTTCTATAAAAATAGAACCCTACGTAATAAAAGGTTACCTTATTAGCTATAGCTCTTTATATAGTTATATTTACTATATCTATATCCCTAATTAGAAGTAAGTTATCTATTACTATAACATTTATTTTTATAAAAGGAAAAAGAAGACTATTCTTTACCCTATTGCTAACATAAATATCCTAGTAAATACTAACTATAATATACTCTTTAATAAGCCTAACCTCTAGATTTAGTTTCCTAGCTAAGTCCCTAATTCTTATCTACTAGTTGCTAAGACTCTATAAAACTAGTAGGCTAACTAAACTAATAGTAGCACTATTAATAGTAAGTGTATTAATAATACTACCTATATAACTTTACCCCTAGAGGATACTACTATACTTACCTTATTACTTACTAATAAATAGCCTATAAATAAATAACTAGATAAATAAGATAATACCTCTACTAATAATAAGTTTTATAAGGTTATTTAATAGGAGGCTAACTACCTTTCTCTTATTATAAAGGAAGATAAGCTAGACCTTATTATTAAGGCCTTTACTACTATATTTACTACTAAGTATATTACTACTAGTTATTTATATTATACTAGTGTAGTAAAGCTACCTAGTTACTATTATAAGATAGTAGGTATCTAAAACTATAAGAAGAAGGTATATCTTTTAGCTAATATTTAAGTATACTAAGATAGTTAAGGTTACTTTATTAGCACCTTTATAGTAGCTATATTATTAAAGGTACTACCTACTAGTTATAATATACTTACTACCTTTAAGAAGGTAAAGAAAGGCCTACACTAGTACTATTAGAAATAGGCCTATAATACTAAGATCTAGTAGTTTAATAATAAGGAGGTGTATACCTTTGTTAACCCCTTAACTAGAGCTAAAGTGCTACTAGGTAAATAGGTATTTAATATTAAAACTAACGTAAATAATAAAATTATACACTTTAAGGCCTAATAAGTAGTCTATAGTAACTTTAAGTAAGGTAATTAGTTATTACAAGAGGTATATATAGCTATAACTACTACTACTACTATTTACCTCTTTTTTACTATTATTACTCTTTATAGATTAAAGTATAAGATATATAACTTTAATACTATCTTTTTTACTGCCCTTATTCTTACTAGTACTAACGTCTATATTAAATAACCTACTAGTTATACTACTATTAATAACAAGGTCTAGTTGCTCTAAAAGGCCCTCTATAGTCTATATAAGTTACTACTATAGTAGTTTATACTTATTAAAGGTAAAATAAAGAAGATTAGCTTTTAGCTAGTTAAGGGGAGATCTACCTCTTCTATAACAAGGACCTTAATACCTACGCCTTAATATATATTAATAATAATATAGTAGCTATACCTACTACTAAGATAACTAAGAAGGTATATAATATACTTACTAAGGTCTACTTACTAAAGGACCTTAGTAAAGCCTCTTAGTTTCTTAGCTTTTAGATCTAGTGTTTATTACTAATAAGATTTATATTAATTAATATAAGTATACTAAGGGTATACTTTATTACTTTAGTTATACTAACCTCTAGCTAGTTAAGACCTTATTACTTACTAACTAGGACCTTCTTGTTACTTAGAGCAAGGATAACTACACTAAAGCTAACTAATAGCTCTATATTAAATAGACTAGCTACCTTAACTAGTTAGCTACTAGTATATACCTAGATATTACTTTTGTAGTTAGTAAGCTTTCTTAGGCTAATACTAGCCTATTACCTACTTATTAGGCAGCTATTAAGTACTTTTTTTACTACCTTAAAGGTACTACTTATTATAGTATCTTATTTAGTAGACTTAACCCCTCTACTAACGTTAGCCTCTATACTATAGTAAATACTTCTTTTACTAATAATTACCTATTATAGGTATCTATAGGTAGTTATATTATCTACTTTACTAGCTTACTAGTAGCCTAGAAGTCTAAGTAATAGACCTTTATTACTTTAAGCTTTACTAAGGTAAAGTTTATTAACTTTACGCTAGTAGTAATTACTATAAAGTAGATTTATTACTATACTAAATAACTCCTTAGCTAACTACTAAATACTCTAACTATCCTCTTTACTAACAGTACTAACATAATAGTTAACATTATAAATCCCCTTAATAAAGTATAAACTTAAAGTATTAATGTCTAATATAAATAGATAATCTAAGAGGTTTACACCTATAAGAATATTACCCTTTAACTTATTTATAACACTAAGATAGCTACTAATAGCCTTATAAAGGCACTAGCCCTAAATAAACATAAGGATTTTATTAGACTACTAGGTATAGTAGATAAATTAGATTAATAGGTTATATAGGTATATAGATAGACTATATAGATAATAGGTTATATAGATTACATAGGCTTATTAGTGTATAAATAAATTATTACTAGACTAATAAGTAAATTACTAGCCTTTTACTAAAGTTATTATATACTTTAAAAACTCCTTAGATTTAGAGGATTTAAGGTTAGGTAGTTATTTGCCACTATTGTTATAATATACAGAAGTAGGCTAGCAGAGCCTAAGGGGGAGTGTTAGTAGAGGAGCCTATAGGTCACATAACCTACCTCTACCTCCTTCTCAGCCAGCCTCTGCCCACTGCAGGCAGCCCACTACTAGTTAGCTTCACATTACAGTTATTGCCAATACAACGGTATTGCCTCACTTTGCTGCTCCCACACTTGACGGCGGTAGCGTGAAGCAGCAGAATGTGACCACGGCGGAAGGCGGCTTGCTGCGGTTCGCTCGACACAGGGGGGCGGGTGTAAAAGTAAGCTGCTGCTGCTGCTGTTCGACACAAGCGGAATCGAGATTTGCTTTTCTTGCCTCCCGGCTTCGATGCCGGCGTTTCGCCCCGCGCTCATGCACGCGGAACTGGTCGTGGCTAGCTAGCTGGCTTCTATACGAACACCCACCACCCCTATGTAGAGCATACCCGGGCCTTCGTTCCTATTCATCCATCCCGCGAAAAGACTCCGGCGGCCAGGCTCGGCGTACTACTGCCTCCTAGCCCAGCTCAGCCTAGAGAGGAGGGATGGGATGGCAGCAGCCCTCCCTCCCCCCGTCCGCCAATACGGGGACGCATCTTCCACCCGACTTTACGGGCAGCATCTCCCGTCTGCCGTCTCGCGCGGCTTGGGTTGCGTTAGACCAGGCTTACCGTACTTGTTCTCTCTGTCTCACCCTCTGTCACATATGCAGCGGCGCCAAGTCACTCTGGTGAGTCCAACCCCCTGCCCCCTCCCCCTCCCCCCTTGGATCCAAATATCCCAAATATCCAAATTACCGGTACAAAGGTGAATCTGCAGAGCGGTCCCTCTCAAGGTCCCAAATATCCAAATGAACAACCTTCTTACCCATGTGCCGGGTGAGATCCGCCGTCGCCACGCCAAACGCTGCCCGCGACTACTTGTTCGCCAAACGAAAGAGCCAACGGCAAAAACCACGCGTCCTCGTCCTGAAACCCAACGATTCTCTGCTTCGGCCGGAGGATCCGAATCTAGTCGCCGGACTCATGGCTCCTCGACACCCTTATCCCCTCCCTTCTTACCCACAACCCTTGAGAGCCTCTCGCGAAACACCCAGCTTTCCGAGCAAATTAGCCAAGAAATCACGAGTGAGTTGCATTCGCCTGGTAGAGTCCTCGGGACGTACGTCCTGTCACCGACCAGGTCTGGAAAGGAAAAAGGAAGGGAAAAAAAAAAAAAAAAAAAAGGCCGCAAGGGGAAGCCTTCGGCGCAAGAACAACAAAAAAAGTTTCGTCTGATTCGAGCCCACCACCACGCCGGAAAGAAAAACGAACAGCAACATTGGCTATACTGTAGTGTCACCTGCCAGCCTAGACGAAACATGAGTTGTTACAAGAAACACTCCGCCGCCGCTGCTACCGCCGACGACGACAATGACGACGACGACGAAGACCACGCAGACGCCGGGCATGAGGCCGAGGGTCCGGATCGTGCCGAAGGGGGCCATGCAGGCCGGTCCCAAGCCCGCCGCACCTGGTCGTCGTCTCCGCAATCAAACAAACCATGGGCGGTGGGGATCCTCATTTTGTTTGCCATGTCCACGTTGTGTCTATAGAGTTTGTGCCAGCAGAATAGCGTCACATCGGAGACCACCTTTGGCCCGCCAGGTTTTGCCATTAAGCTTTCCCTTGAAACGTTCATGAGTAGTTTGTTTACTTGGCCCGCTGCCCAGGGCTCCGCCTAGCATATATCTCTTTGTCGACCAATTTGTCGATTCGGCGTCCATGTCTGTCCGCCCATCCAGCCTTTTCCCCCCTGTTGGGCAGCAAAAGAGAAAACATTTGCAATAAATAGCATCATCCCCCGGTTGCAAGTCTTCGGACCGGCGGTTTCTCCCCAAGACCTGCCCACCCCCCTCCGTCTTTATACCGTTTGCATCTTGGCGTCGGCAGAGCTGCGATAGTTTCAGATCATGGGGGCCAAACCAGCAAGACATCACCGGCCTTGCTCCGGGCTCCCTTGGGTGTGCTCCTCTGGGCCCTGTCACACGTGATGTATAACAATTAAACTTTGTGAAGTCTCCCCAAATTGTCAATTGATGGTCGCTGTCGAAGCCGGCGAAGCCGCCGACTCTTTGCTCTCCTTCCCTGCGTTACCGCATTTGCTGCAATGTAGTTGTAATGCCGCCTGCATGTCCTGACTCCGTATACCACACCTCGGTGGGACTCAGAGGTCCTTGATAAAGGACCAGGTCCTCTACCATCCGACAATTGGAATATCCCGCGGACTCCAACGAGTTGTTCTTAGCCAGCACACCGGCCGACGCTCGCTTGACATTTCCTGCTGCAGTAGCTGCGTCCCCTCGCTTCAACCTCCTCGTAGTCTCCTTTTCGCTCCCTGCTTTGTCCTCTACGGCATCATGAGCCGCAGCAGCAGCAAAAGCAGTCGTACCGTGCATCGTCCCGTCTCGGGCGACCTTTCTGGCAGCGTCTACCTGATCACGTCCGACGGCCAGACGCTCAAGCTACCCATGCCCAGCGATTCCCTATACGACCCTCTGAGCTGGGGCTTGCCTAGGCGCTTCATAGCCATGGGCGTTCTCATACTATATTCAATCGTGTCCGTAATGGAGACGCAAGCTGCCAGTCTGATGTATCCCTCTTTTGCTGCAGAATTTAACGGCAAGGTAACGCCCGCCCCGGAACCAATCACGGGTAGGTAAATGGCGGCTAACGTTGCCCCAAGCAGACCGATAACTTCCCGATCAACATACTCGTTTCAACGCCGAGCACACTCTCTCTCGGCATCGGAGCTTTCCTGTGGATTCCCCTGTCGGTGGCTGTCGGAAGACGGCCCGTATTTTTGCTTGCGTCGTGCTGCCTGACTTTGGCCACTGTTCTGGCGGCGAAGGCTTCGGGGTTCTACCAGCTTCTCGGAGCTTTGACTTTGCAGGGCTTCTCGGCAGGACTGGGCCTTAGCGCGGTATGTGATGGGGGCGGTTTTTTGTTTTCTTTTGGTTTTTTTTGTTGTTGTTGTTGTTGTTGTTGTTGTTGTTGTTGTTGTTGCTGCTGCAAGTCCCATGTCTTCTGAGAGATTAGACTGACACGCATCGCAGTCGCTGCTGGTAGTCATCGATCTCACCTTCATCGATGAGCGCCCACACGCACTCGGCGCGTTTTGGAGCCTTAGCGCTTCCGGCGGCCTCTTGTCTCTGATGAGCGTACCGGCCCTTGGCGCCTCTGGATGGAGGGGCTTCTACTCTGCCTGGACCATCCCCTGCTTGGCCGTCCTCGTATGCGTCTTCTTCTTCCTCCCTGAGACGTACTTTGTCCGACCGGTCGTTGCCTTCGACGGTCGCATTCTCGTGCAAGGTGGGTCCGAGAAGATTCAGATATACGACGACTGGGAACAGACAGTCGGTGAGGGGCCATACAACGCGGCGCGGCCCGAACCCGCCCCCGAGACATTGTGGCAAAGCATTGTTCGAAAATGGGGAGTCCAGAAGCGCGGCGCGGGCTTCAGGGAGATGGGAACCTGCTACGTCCAGACGATGCTCTGCGCGTGCAACCCTCTCGTCTTCTGGGTCGCCGTTCTCAACGCCCTCAATTTCGGCGCCATGCTTCTCATCAGTGAGACCTATGCCGACGTCATGGCGCAGCCGCCCTATAGCCTCCCCGAGCGGGTCATCTGCATGGTCAACCCCGTCTCGGCCGTCGGCTCGCTGCTTGCCTGGCCAGTGTCGGCCATCCTGACGTCGCGGGTGGCTCGCCGCCTGACGCTCAGAAACGGTGGAGTCCGGGACGCAGAGCACTACCTCATCGCCTTTTTCCCTCCCGTCCTCGCCAGTGCAGGAAGTGTCTTCTTGTACGGGTTGGCCGTTCACTACGAATGGAACTTCATCTGTATCTTCGTGTCCCACGCCCTCAACGCCTTCAGTGCGGCGGCCTTCGGCATTGCCTCGACCCTTTGGGTCACAGAGGCATTCCCTCGCTGGGCCGCACCCGCTATGGTCATCGTCGGAGGAGCGGGATATCTGCTGAGCTTCGCGACGTGCTCCGCTATCGCGCCATGGCTTAATTCACAGGGATACCTGGGTGTCAGCTTCGAATATGGCGCCATTCTGCTGCTCGTGGGAGCTGTTGCTCTACCGCTTGCTTTCTGTGGAAAGAGCCTGCGGCAGTACATCCACGGCAGATGGGGGGCGTCGGAGGCTGGAGCGTTGCGGCCACAACAATAAATATGGCGAACAACTACTCAAGTACCCGCGTTGAAGTGTGAACCAAGCATAGCCGGCTGTGCTGCAGCGGCGTTGTAACCCATATGTCCTATCGTCTTAATGCGTAGCCGACCGATGAGCAAGGTCCGACCATGAATAGTATCAATTAAAGTTTCATAAATCTTGCTGGAAGCAATGCTCTCACGATACGGGGTTGTACGTGCATTTCGGCATAGGGTTCGACTTCAAACCATTCCGAGGTCCTTGTCTGGCACTGTATGATGATCGACGGTGGAAAGCAGACCAATTGGCGTCCACTCCCCACCGAGGACGTTCCTTGCCATGTTCAGATAAGCATCTGATCGGATGCCCGATGTCACCATAAGTGGATGGGTATTCCTAGTGAAAGTGCCAGATGCGGGCGGTCCTTGGGCTCCCTGGGCTTCTCTTCCCGTGTGATTTGGTGTCTGTGGCTCCCGTTGGGGTTGTTGTGGTGCAGAGGGCGCGGTGTTGAGTTTGGTCGTCGGCAGCCCGACCCCGGCGATGGCACAGCTGGATTCGTCGGCTTGATGACGTTGCGACGTTGACGAATGGTTAGCGTCGGGGTCTTGAGATGTCTGGTGCTGGAGAACATGTGCGCGTCCACGGGCAATCTTTTCCATCTCGAGGTCGTGAGCGAAGATGTCTCCGGAGCAGTCGGGCCCAAAGAGAGACTTGATGGTAACGTTACCTCGGAGCCACTCGGGAATATTCACCGTGCAAGGCCAGACATCCTTTGGCCGGAACGCTCGAACCAAGTCGCACAGCTCTCGGTACGACGAATGCCGGGAGTACGGAAATGTGATGACTCGTGGCAGTTTAGCCGAACCATCAGAGGAACTGACCACTTCTTCGTTGACGCTTTGCTTTCTCTGGGCGATCGTCCGAAAGGCATCCAAGATGGCGGTCTCGTTCTTCTCCCCAAAGGACGTGATGTCAAGGTCCAACGCCACGTTCCGACCACTAACGGCACCGGCCTCCAACAATTGCAGAAGCCTGATCTTCGCATCCGTGGAGATGCCCGGCGTCTCGTCCATCAGTTTCGCCATTGCCTTGATGTCTTGTGCCGACAGGGGATCGAGCTCTGCATCGCGCTCCAAGTCGTCCCCACCCCCTCCTACGCCGGCCTCGGCAACATCTGCGCCATTTTGAAGGTGCGCCACGACTGGCAGTATGGATACGACCCTAGCGTTCCGAACTACACTGCATAAGGCGCCCCTTTCACAGCTGTGCAGGCGAACGTGCTCATCCCGAGTCAGACAGCCCGGATGGGGAGTGTTCCCGCATACATAGCCGGCCAGGGCAGGAGCTTCGGGGCATAGATGAACCGACGAACTGAAGCGGTCGTTGGACGTCTTGCCGGTCAGGGAAGAAAACATGCGCATCTTGTAGTCGTCTACATGAATGCGTGACTTCAAGGCCTTGGACAAGGCGATCCAGACCTGTTCATATCCATAGGTCCACGCCTGGATGTGGAAGATGGTGTCAGTGGGATACGAGACGACCTTCCGGAGCAGCTCTGCAATACCCTCGGCTTTAGTTTGGAACGGGACATCCCTGATGAAGGAGGTGTCGAGGTAGATCTTGTCGAGGGTCTTGAGACCGGAGGTGTACTCGATGACGGCAGGGTTTCTGGCGATTGAGTTGACGAACCAGGGCTCGCTCCGGATGTCGCCGGTGTAGAGAATGGCGCGATGCAAGTCCTCTATGAGGAACATGACAGCCCCAGGGCAGTGGTTCGCGTCGAACAGGGTGACCTGGATGTGGTTGCCAGGCGCAAGCTCCAGAGTGGTGGGTGTTTCCAGAGGCAGCGGCTTGAGCAGGTTCTTCAGGTGCTTGTACGTCTGCACACGCGCCTCGAGGATGCCTTTGGCGTAGTTTACGCGGCAAGGGTAACGTTCCAGGCGGAGGAGCATCTCCCGCGTGGCTGCAGAGCAGTAGACAAAGGGGGAGCGCAGGGTCTCCAGCCCGGCGAGGTGGTCGCTGTGGATGTGGCTCAGGAAGCATGCCAATGGTGGACGACGGCCAGCATGACTCCGGAAGAAGTCGACTGTGACGAGTTAGCGGTGTGATAAAGAGGAATCTAGAGTGCATGTCTGGCTGGGCCGGCTCCAAGAACACACAAGGCCATCACGCGGATGGTGAGTGCATCCCCAGGATGTCCCATTCAGGGTCCAGCCACTCACTTCGTATGTCAGGAAACTCTGCAACAAGTCCGTTGAATGTCGACATTGCGGTTCTTCTTCATGATTGGGGCACAAGGCGTCTGGGAGAGGAACAGGTGTGGTTGTTGGACAATGAAGTCGAGGATGTCGAAGGCGAGAATGTCAATTCACTGAAAGGGGAATGAATGAGCACCCATGCGCGGAAGGCCCCTTCCGTTTCCCCAAAGAACCAAGCCCGCAGTAAGCTGCCAGCTGTAGCCGGCTGAGACCAGGTGGCACTATACTGGCGGATTATGTAAGTGGAGGAATAGTGGGTCCTTTCGCCGGCTCCGGGCTTCGGGTCCGGCCGAGCTCCGTGCACCGAGCCCGAGATGTGTGCCCTTATCGCCTGATGGTCGACCATCTTGTAAGTGCCGAGTGGAAGATTGAGATTCGACCCGAAATGATCATTCTCGTCTCAGCACTATTAATGAAGCCCTGTGGTTGACCAACCGTCTGTCCGTAAATCCCCTGATCCTGAACAGCGGACCCTGAGATGGTATGCGCGCCGCTAAGAATCTCAACTCCGAATTGTGGGGCTCAACTCCGAAGCGCTTCCGTCATGTAATTCAGACAAAGGCAATGAATATCTTTGGAGGTATTGGACTTGAGACCAAACCAGAGTAATACTCTTTATTTGTTTTTTAGACTTACTGAAAAAAAAACCTCACAATAAGAAAAAACAAAAGGTGGGGGGGACAAAAACCAGTGAATTGACAAGTAGGAAAGTCTTTCGACGCAGAGACAATATGAGCACCAACCACACACCACCAGCATTGCCCTCACCATCGGTCGAGCCCGATGAACCATACAGCATTTTTGATATTCGACAGAAACGCCTGATCATCTTCATTGTCTCAACCGCAGCTACCTGTGCGCTTCAATCCACCCATCCTCTCGTGCCTTGGGCGTCATGCTGACCCAGCCGAGCCAGTCTCGGGCTTCGCATCCAACATCTACTTCCCGGCTCTCCCCACCATCGCCGGCGACCTCGACGTCTCCGTCGAACTGATCAACCTCACCGTCACCTCGTACCTCATCTTCCAGGGGCTGGCGCCGAGCTTCTGGGGGCCCGTCTCCGACGTCAAGGGCCGCCGGGTGGCCTACGGCTGCACCTTCGCCGTGTTCCTGGGAGCATGCGTCGGCCTCGCGGAAACCAGAAACTACGCCACGCTCGTCGCCCTGAGGTGCCTCCAGAGCACCGGGAGCGCCAGCACGATCGCCATCGGCTCCGGCGTCATCAGCGACATCACCACGCGCGAGGAGAGGGGCGGGTACATGGGCGTCTTCCAGGCCGGCCTGCTCGTTCCCGTCGCCGTGGGCCCGGTCATTGGGGGCGCGCTGGCCGGGTCTTTGGGATGGCGGAGCATTTTCTGGTTCCTTGCCATCTACTGCGGCGTGTTCCTCGCGTTTCTAGTCCTCTTACTACCGGAGACCCTCAGATCCGTCGTTGGCAACGGGTCAAGTGTTCCTCCAAGCCTGATCGCCAAATACCCCCTATGTCTTTATCAGCGGAGTACCAAGGTCAATTTGGCCGCACGAGACATATCCTCGCATCCGCAATCGACCAAGAAAGTCGATGTGACCGGACCAATCCGCATTCTATTCAGCAAAGGCGCAGCTCCGATCGTCATCTTCCTCGCCGTCTACTACGCTGTATGGCAGATGAGCATCACCGCCATGTCAAGCCTCTTCAAGTCTCAGTACGGACTCTCCGAAACGCACATCGGGCTAGCATTCATTGCAAACGGCGCTGGCTCCATCGTCGGCACCCTCGTCACAGGAAGGATACTGGACGTCGACTACCGCAGGGCAAAAGCGAAATACGAGGCCGACGACGGGGCCGAGAATGCTGTGCTCACCTCCACCGCGCTCCGCGACTTCCCCATCGAAAAGGCCCGCCTCCGTCTTGTTCCAATCTTCTCCCTTCTCCAATGCGTATCCATCGCCGTCTTCGGGTGGACAATCAACTTCTCACGCCGTGTGCACATCGCCGTGCCAATCATATCAACCTTCGTCACAGGATGGACCGCGGTATCGACCCAGTCTCTCGTCATGACCTATCTCATCGACGTGTTCCCAGACCGAAGCGCAGCCGCGAGCGCCAGTCTCAACCTCGCAAGATGCCTTTTTGCGGCCGGCGGCACGAGCTTCGTGATGCCCATGGTCAACGGCATCGGCGTCGGCTGGGCGTTTACCGTCTGTGTTACCATGCAGTTGGTGGCTCTTCTGGGTGCGGGAGTTCAGTGGAAATTTGCAGCAAAATGGAGGCGCGAAGCATGAATCTCAATGAAATAAGGCTAGTTTCACAAGAACGGCCAGGTATTGTGCATATAGATTCGGGAGTCGTCATTTTGGCAATGGCATACAGGATATACCAAAGCTTTACTTGTTATTCCGCAATCGAGGTCAAAGCTAAAAAGAGGTGTTTGAGATATTCTGGTCAATCATATGTCCACGATGCGCAGGTAGATCAAGTGTTTAATGTAGAGAGCGATCTTGTCTGGGAATAAGCTACCGCTTGGTTGGGTTAAGTGACGATTCACTTTGGCCATCATCCGCTGGTATACTACGCGCGGTGGATCACAAAAAGCTCGATGAGAATGATAAACCCATGGGGATTTCCCTGAAATAGTCTTCTGGTCATCTTAATGGAGAAATACCAGAGGAAGTTCGTTCTTTGCAAATCCCTTATTGCTTGGCGACAACTGAATCCCGTAGGACTCACAACTGGCAGTCTACAGCACCACTATGATCAGCTGAGCGACCAGGCTAGAAGAGACTAACCCAACCCTCATAGTTTAGATTTAACTTTATAGAAAAGACGGCACCCAAGCCTATCAGGTCGACGCCACTCCATGCGGACCGATAGTACTACGATACAAGGTAGGCAGTAAATGAGGATTTTCAGGGCCACAGTTCTTGGGTATTACCACATCTAGACGGCTTCTAACCCGTCATAAAAGTTTCCAAGCCTACCCGCATACATAAGACGTCTTATCTCACGTGTCTGGTAAAACGGGCACCCGGGAGGTCGTTGACGTTGAACCAGTCTTGTGTCCAACCATACAGTTCTCGGTCAGCAAGGCTTCTTTCTCGTCCTATTCGCTTAGTCAAAGTTCCGACTCATCTTGGTTTCTCAAGAAGTAACCGTATGTTTTTCCATACAAAGTGGGGCCTTGTGCAATCAAGGTAGTTGGGAAGGAGCAACTCTAAGCGTAAGCGCGGCCTACCTTTGTGGGCAGCAGTTCGCAACGGTCACGGCCGTCGAGGCGCATATCAGCTTGGTCCTCGCCGTCAGAATCTCAGAAAAACCAGACTCCCCTCCATACTCTCCGGTATCTCGACATTGACCAGCCTCATTTTCACGAAAGGTCAGCAGCCGATTCCACGGCCGCGCCGAACCAACAAGATGGCGACAAACAAAACTCAAGAGAAGCTCGCGTTCAACTTGACGTGCCACTACTATGCGACCCCTGGCGAGATTGAAAAGTGCTGCGACTCGCTTAAAATGTACTTGGAGCTCGAGAAACATCGAAAGAGTCTGTCGGCGTGGGAGCTTCTCGCCGTCAACTTCCACACAGATGGATCAGACATGCCAGATGCAACTATACGGATCGTCACATTTGGAGTGAGCTGCTTCTCCGATCTACACCTGCATGGAAGATAGTCACTGACGCCGTTTAGGTCAGGTTCATACACAAGAGTATGACCCTGGATGACTTAGGGCTTGCGAGACGTACATTTCGGGATACTGTCGATATCGTCCACAAGGCGATGAGAGCACTGGTCACGGCAAGCGTCAAGGAGCGCGGTACCCTTGAGAGGCGCAAGATCTTTTGTTATAGCTTCAGTCCCTTAGCAACGGGTCCTGGGCAGGATTGGGGGATCAACGGGATGAGGTATCACTGCCACCCGCGCGAACAAGCCGACCCGAATAGCAGTGCGCAGAAGGCTGCTGTAAAGCTCATCAAGTCCTACATGGAGGTACGTATTTAAGTGCTTGGTTCCGTATGTGTGTGTGTGCGTGTGTGTGTGTATGTTGCTAAAAACCCAATTCTCAGTTAGGAGATACCGTACTCGGAACAAACGTGTCCCCAATGTCCAGCCGCCAAGCCCTACGAGAGACGTGTTGGAGAGTCAATGGTGCCAAAGGCAACACAAGCCCGCTCTGGAACGTGTTTTGTTCCACGTCTATGCTTGAATGCACATCGCTTCAAATCGATATCGACTTGGCGGTCTACACGATGAAGATCATTGCACGCTGGTACGGCGAACTACTGCAGCTGTTCGAGATGTCTATTCGGTCTGAAGAGATGAAATCCCAGATTATCAAGGCAGCACGTCTGAGCAAGTCTATGTCTCAGGCATTGGGCGGGGAGAATGCTGATGTGAACGGCGTGTTCATAACGTCCGACGAGTTAAAGAGAAGTCTTGTCGGTGAGCAAGACTGGAATATTGAAAAGACAACTGTCGTCGAGATGGAGAAAGCATACAAGGCGGTGCGCGGTGGTGTGGACAACCAACAGCCTCGCAAACGGAGCTGGTGGAGGAGGGTACTGAAGGCAGTCGGCCTCAAGGTCCGATGTTCGACAGGTGAGCCGCAGCGGGCAGATCTTATGGTCAAACTCCAAGAGCGGTCGTTGGTGATTGAAAGCGCACATACAGAACTGCGCGAAAGCGTTGGGCAATGTAAGAACAGCGGACCGCTCCCCCACGAAACTTGTTTGCTTTGCTGACATTGGTTCACGTCGCAGTCGCGGCCCAGGTTGGTCAACTGCGGCTATTGGCCAAGGAGTTCATGCTCATGGCGAACATTCAGAACAAATGGGCAGATTTAGAGGCTCTGGCGAAGAAACCGGGAGTGGACATATCCGAGGTCAACAAAGTCACAGGGGCTATCGACATGGTAAACCTGTCGAGGTATAGTTGGCGGTCGGAGGCGCTTCACAGCTGTGCGAAGAGGGTTAAGGCAGCGAACAAGGCAATGATGCAGGATGCGACCACCATTGTGCGGCGGGGCAACCAACTGGAGAAGGATCTCGACAACTTGTTCGAGGACCACCAGCTGTGGCGGGCACAGCTTCCGGGGTCCGGCACAAGAACCCCGCCACCTCGCTATACGCCGCTGCCTGCCCAGAAATAGTCTGTTTGAAGGTCAGGACGATGATGGGATTTGGGCGAGTGGCGTGGACTGCGAGTGTATGTTAAATTGAATATGTTTTTTGTTTTTGAGAAAACAGAGTGCGTGGTCAGATTTCCATTGCCGAGTGGAGGCCGAGAGACGTGGGGTGAACAGGCGGCACTCGTTCCAACCTTGGAACAGCATTGTGATGCGTGGACTTCGGAATAGCGTCCAAAGACGGGGCCGCAGATGTAATGGGGGTGAGAGGGTTGCGGGGTTCAACGGTCGGTCGAGAATAGAAGCGGAGGCCCGGGCTCCATCCAGCAGACCCTTCGTGCATCGAGCGTGGCGCTGAAGAGCTCGCGCCGGCTCTCTATGGACACCCATCGCCTCTGGTATGCCAGGCCTCGTTGCTTCAACCCGACATTTCTCCATGTGAAAGGCAGCGGCAAAGCGCGCGGCGAGGGTCCTGGTCTTGGTCACGAGGCACGCTTGTGCTGCACGGTTCAGGCGAATGGAAGCCGCTGAGGAAGGATGTAAGTCTGGCACGACATCTGATCCGCCGTGCTGGTCGGGACGGCAGAAGAGCGCTAATAGGGGTCGCGTAGCTTTGGTGGTTTCGGTCCAGAGTTGGCGCGTCCTTGGCCCCGGTCCGTCCTCGTGTGCTCGGTTGAACTTGGTTGGACATGGTTACGGCCACCGTCGGTCGGGGTTGCCGGCGGGCTTGTCGCGAGATTGCATGCAATGTAGTTTGCCGATCCGACGCTTGGAGAGATGGGTTCTAGAAACGCAGCAGAAGACGACGGGAGACGAGCCAGGAAAAAAGCAGGGCAGCCGCGCCTTTCAAAAGGGGCGGAAGATGTGTTTCCAGTAGGGGCCGAAGGGGAAATGGTATGGATATGCACGCGTAGAGCGGTCCGTCCGGCAACCGTGGCTGCGGACGAGTCCGGTGCGATTAAGACGGGAATAGGTTAGCAAGGCCGAGAAATGTAAAGTACTGAATGAAACAAAAAAAGGGAAGGAAATTGAAATGGAAAAGTGAAGATAACAGAGAAAAGAAGACGGGTGGGAGAAGTGAGTAAATAGAAAAGGTGAACGAGGGAAGAGGAGGAGAAAGACGCCGGACGGACGGAAGGAGGGTCCATAGGATCTGAAAACAGGAAAGAGAACCGGACATTGGACAGTCCATGGGAAGGCAGGCATTCGGCATCGGCTACTACCTATGGCTGTAGTAGGTATGCCTATGTTTGGCATTAAGAGGAAGGGGCCGTCCGTTCCTGCACCTGCTGCACCTGCACGCACTTGCCTCCTGCGCTTGGTTGGCGCTTGCCGTCTTTGATAAGGAAGCTGCAGAATGAAAAAAAGCACAGCAACGACGTGATTCAATAAACAAAAACAACAGGAGGAGCCGCCTCGAGTGATGAGCCACGGCCGCATGTCGCGACCGACCCGACCCGGTCTGACCTTGTCTGGCTTGACAGTTGCCCTTTTGGGAAAGAGGGCGCGGACACCTCCATCGCGCCCTTGCCCTTTCGCATCAATGTGCGCACCTCTTTCTTGCCTTTCGGAATCCTCGACCCGTCGCCATTTCCGCTTCAAAACACAACACAGGGCAAGCTTGCTCAAAACCACTCAATAAGTACCAATCGATAGTTTAAGTCTCGAAACCAAATTAAATCGTCTTTTTCTTTCAGGGGAATTTCCTCCAAAAAAAACCCAGCCAAAAGGTAGTAACCCGTCTTTGGGTCTGTTCCGACACCGCTCCTCCCATCAGTAACACCCCCCTTGTGACCTCTGCCCACACACACACTCACTCACACATGCCCAACTCAATCAGCCATATCCGCAGTCTCCTCCCCCCCTTCGCGCCGCAACACGAAAACCACGTCACCTCCCATCTCTCTCCTCTTCACAACAAAACACCTCTGCAATCCACCACTCCTCGTCGCAAACTTATTTCTTCCCTTCATCTACCTCAATAACTCGACTCTGCAGCTTCAGAAAGCTTTATCACGCCCTCTTCCCCCCCAGTTTCATCCATTCGTAAGTCCGCCAAGTTCGTCTCCTTCTCAGCCCGCCCCATCGCGCCATCGCCCGCCTGCCTCACTCTGCTTTGCCTTTTTTTTCCCCTCCACTCTTTCCTCCCGTCGCTTTTCACGCGGAGCGCATTCACAGTCCGCCACCTCGTCTTCTTGTCGCATCGCCTCCATTGCGGTCGCCTCGTTCCGCTGCTCCTGTTCCGTGCGCTGACATTTCCTCGCGATCCCCAGAACCACTATCAAAATGGCCCGCGAAGGAACTCGCTCCCAGACCGGCAACTCCAAGCCGCGTGTCTTCCCCGTCGTCGACACCGCCCCTGCTCGTAAGCAGACCACTGCCACCCCTGCCACCGCAAAGAAGCCCAAGACCACCACCTCCACCGCCTCCAAGGTCGCGAAGCCTGTCGGCGTCACCAAGAAGAAGGCCACCACCGCCAAGAAGGGCCCTTCCGTTGTTACTAAGGTATGTTCATGGCTCCCCCCTTCTCCTTCTCCCTCTTTCAACTTTTGCTGCAGCGCCTCTCCATCTTGTCCTCTGTCGGCCTTGAAGCTAACCATTTCCCGCAGGCAAAGTCAGTAGCGAAGAAGGCAGAAACCAAGGCAGCCGGCGCCACCAAGGCCGCCAAGAAGGTGTGTAGCGCTGCCTCCCAAACTCACGCGCCCCTTAGCATTTCGCCAGCTAACCCACGCGCAGGAGACCAAGCCCAAGACCTCCAAGGCCAAGGCGACGCCTGCCGCGGCCTAAGCGTCCCGGTCGTCTTTTCCCGTCTTTTCTCTCCGGGTCGTCTTCCCGCTCGACTCGTCGTCGTTTGAAGCATCTCTTTCTAGCCATCCATGCGCCGCGTCGTCGAGGCGTCTGGGGAGGTTCCGCCAAAACTAAAAACACATGGATATCATGACTCTCTCTCTCTCTCTCTATTCCTTGCTTCTGGGACTTACTAGTGTCTTTTCTCAAGATACCAACTTGGTTGTTAAGCGAGCGGACTCGGGTTTGCTGTTCGTAACGTCAGGTTCCTTTTGGGTCGGGATCGCGTTCGGGATTGTTACTTTCTTCCACGGGGTTTCTGCGGGGCCGTTTGTCATATCGTCGCCTCCCTTACTTATTCCCATGATTTTTTTACTTCTTCGTCTTTTTTTTTTGTTACTACGTCCCTTGGTTCTGTCCTCTCTGCTGGACTTTCCGGACGGGAAATGAGACGCGCAATGCGTAGTTGGAGGGCAGGGGAGGGCCCCGGGCTGGGCTGGGTAGGTTCGAGTGCTATCATACTGCAGTAGGACCGATCCGCGCGGGGGGGGGGTCTAATACATGGTGAGCCGCCGCAATGAGTACCGTCCTGTCCCTACATATCCTGCGTGAGCTTTTGGTCGCGGCGGCGTCGACAGGCAGGCAGGCGAGGCGAGTCCGTGAGCGTTGCCTGGCCGGTTCACTCACCTGGTTGTTTTGTATATACACAGCTGCTGCTTCCTCACCTCGTCACCTTGAGCCCTCACTCGCAGTGTGCGTCGTGCAACGGCGCGCCACTTGGGAGCGGGGCAAGGTGCTGAGGATTTGAAAAAACAGTGTATTCGGTACATGCATATTATACTCCGTATATCTATGTAGATGGGAATGGATGGATATAGCAACAGGATTAAACGAAAGTGGTATCATTTCCAGCGTGCACCCACACACATACAATAGCCCGCACCAAAAAAAGGGGAGGGGGAAAAAAGTGAACCGATGCGCCGTGCCGTTATCAAACTTTCCACCCGCCCAACCCCCATCCATTTTGCTCTTCCTCGTAATTAAAGACGGAATCAATCACATGGGAAAGTTCAGCGTCTGCTGGTCCCACGGGATGCCGTAGTGGTTCTCCCAGTTGCGCCCGTTGCGCGGGCCCTCCTTGATGAGCTGCATCTCGCGGACCCCGCAGAACATGCCGTTGCGCCCCGTCCGCTCCACCATCTTCCACCCCTCGCGGCGCTGGTAGATCTCCTCCCGGAACCGCTGGCCCTCGACGACCTCGCGGTGGGGGTTGGGTGTCGGGAACCGCGAGAAGTAGGTGATGATGCCCTGCGGGAGGTCCATGAGCCGCTCCCAGCGGCGGATCAGCCGCTCGAGACGCTGGGTCCTCTTGCGGTACGCCACGCGCACGTAGGGGTTGACGAAGACGCCCGTGTCGGGCTCGCCGGCCTTGTCTGCGACGGTGGTCACGTCGGCGAGGAACAGGCAGCACTCGCAGGCGTCAAAATACAGCTCGGGCTCGTACCGGAAGCGCACCGGGCCCGTCACGTTGTGCGGGTGGTCTGGGTTGATGACGTGGTGCGCCACGGCCTGCCAGTCCTTGGTCGGCAGCTTCCTGTCCATGTTCTGGACCCACTTGGCCTGCATGGCCACCATGCCGCCCCAGCAGCTCTTGACCGGGACGGCATCCGTCTGCGAGACCATGGCTTTGCGCGAGATAGCCTTGCCGGCGGCGGTGAAGTAGGGGAAGATGGGGATGCCGTTGGAGAAGCCCTCGGCGTCGCGCTGCGCGTAGAGGTCGTACTCGAGGAACGGGTTCCAGTCGTAGTCGATCGAGCAGGCCGAGAGGTAGTGGGCGCGGCCGTCTTGGCCTGTGTTGGTGTTGAAGAGCAGGTGGACGGCGTCGATCGGGGCGAACAGGGCGTCGTTGAGGAACAGGATCCTGTCGTACTTGACGTCGCCGGCGTCGGGATCGTGCTGGTCCAGCGGGTAGAGCGCGCGGTTACGCATCTCTGACAGGTAGGCAAGGCGCTTCAGCCTCTGCGACCCGTCGGGCATCGTCACATGGGGGAATGCGCTGTAGTCAACGTGGCCATCGCTAACAATCTTGTGCTTGCAGGGCACGTTCTTCTTAAACTCCTCGAGGGCGGCGGTGCCCAGGTCGCCGCTGTCGTTCTCGTAGATGCTGAGAAAGGCGTTGTCCTCCCCGATCATGTGCACAAGGTCGAGGACGTTCTTGGCCCACTCACCGCCGGCAATCTTGCCCTCGGGATCGAATAAGCTGACAGCAATGAATACCTTTTCGTTCCGCAGGTTCGCACAGCCGGAAAGGCTGTCAGACACCAAGCATCGATTCCTCAGGTCCTTGTAGTGCTTCGGGTGGCGCGTATAAGACGGGAAGAGTATGGGCGTCGCGGTCAAGACGATGAGGACGAACAAGAAGGCGTAGCGGAGGAGCAGGCGGGGAAGAGAGCGAGGCTGACGACGGAACCTTCTCAGCAACGAGCGCTGCCGGCCTCTGAGCCACACAAGAACCGTCCCCTGTCTCCTCTTGTGGGATGGCGACGGCGAGCCCGGCAACAACAGCGTCTTGTGTTCATCGTCGAGGTCGAAATCTTCTACCGAGGACGAGTGCTGGTCTTCGGTATAGACATGGTCGGGGGATTTGGGCATGGTTGACGTCGAAGTCCTTTAGTCAAGCCAGACTGGGATACAAAATGGTCGTCGAGGTGGTCGTCTTGGGTGTCGTGGTCCACCGCCGCCGCCGTCGTAGTCGTAGTCGTAGTCGTCGTCGTAGTCGTCGTCGTCGTCGTCGTCGTCGTCGTCAATGTCGTCGTCGTAATCAAAGGAGAAGAAGCTGTGGTATAATCTACAGGCGGTCAGCACTTAATTGGGATCTGCCATGATGGAAAAAAAGCCTGCTCACAAGGACTAGGAGTAATTGATGGGTAGGACTTCTGCTGCGCAAGAAGAAACACAATAGTGCAGCAGACAGACGGACAAAGTGTCAAAAGCCGGCCGTTTTGGAAGCTTGTTTCGAAGATGCAACGCCGATGCAGGTCAAATATGGAACAAGGAGGGGGCGAAGGTCCGTGGTTTAGAGAAAAGGAAAGTGCAGTCGTGTAATTAGTCGCCGCGGTCCGCACAGGGGAGCAGCAACACCTCTCTACGGGCCTTCCTTGTCGCACTCAACTCGAGTGGAGGGGCGGGGAGGAAGGCAAGGGAGAAAGACGAGACGACGAAATGGGTAAGGGGGACGAAGACAAGCATTCCAATGGCGGTACGAGCGGAAGGTACCCACTATGTATTAAAGGGTAAAGTGAAGGAAGGAAGGACAAGAAAGGGAAAAGCTCCAATGGGCTAGAGCCTGTAATGAAGGCCGCGGGCGGCGAGCGACGATGGAGACGACAACAACGATGAGAAAAGGCCAAGCCCGGAAAGGGAAAGGGCTTCTTCAGTCAAAGTTTAAGCCGGGGGGGCAGAACTCGAGCGGTAGCCTATCTACAGCCACGGTAGGACGGGGCCATCCATGGTCACTCGGCTCTACGGCACAGGGCACCGAGAGAGAGAGAGAGAGAGAGAGCGACAAAGAAAGATCGAGGTTTGGTGACACACGATGAATGGTATTGTGGAGAGACCCAGGCGCCCATGACCTTTGCGGATGCTTTAATGAGTACTCTGTACGATCGATGAACGTTGACAGTGGCTTTGGAAGATGGAATGTATGGATGGATGAATGGATGGACAGGTGCAAGAATGGCTCGCGTCGAATCAGAGATGCGCGTATTCGCGTCCGTCGTCTTGATGGATGACTGAGGTGTGTGCCCAGGTACCTGGGTACTTAGTAAGGCAGATTAAGGTACCTCATTACCTGCGTGGATACACCCGGCGGTGTGTTGTGTCTTTGTATACCTGACAAGGCGGTCGCGTCTCCAATAGGCATGCTGCAGGTTTGTATTCACTGTCCCCCCCTCCATTATTCTCGTTGGGTTCAGGGTGGGCTTTCCAGCCCATCCACTGCACACAGAGAAAGATATCGGCCTCTGTTCCGATGGATGGAAGAAGAGAGAAAAGCGACCCAAAGACTGATTGGCATCAAGGCTGTAATGCAGTACCGGTGCCAAGAGATGCTGCCGTGGCTCAGGAGATCAGGAGGACGCAGACAAGGGCGGCCCCACCTATCGGCATGTTCCCAAGCAACAGCGAAAGCAACCATCGGCACCTTCTCTCGCCTCTGAGCTACCCTAGCACCCTAGGTACCTTGGCGGTAGGGTAGGTACGGTGCATACCGACTGCGCTAGCTGGAACCAGGGGTGATGAAGGGGTAGCGGTTAACAGGCAGACACATTGCGGGGCTGGCATCTGTGCGCATGCGTACCTCAGGGACTTTCGCCCTGGCGGCCACCTATTTCTCCTAAAGTCAGCATTAAACCTAATGAGGCAGTATAGGGGGCATACTAGGGGGGCTAGTATAGATATGCCTACATCTATACTTATATATAAACACTTTACTTACCTACTATATTAACTATTATTTTTTTCCTCCTTTATATTACTACTATTTATCCTTTTATTAATAGTAAGGTTTATATTTCTATTTTTTACTAAGTTACCTACTATAATATTAAAAAGTATAAATTAACTATTATAGCTAACTAAAGTGCCTTACTATTAATTATTAAGTATAAGACCTACTAGCTAAGTAATAGCCTCCTCTACTTATATTATATACTAAGTAAGGTAATTAGGTTACTTATTATAATAGGCCTCCTCTTATTAATAGTATTAATTTAATAAAACCTCTATATAGCTTTAAATAGTAAGCCTAGAGGGGATAAGAATACTTTTATAGTTAGCTATATATAGTATATAGTATACTTTATAAGCCTTATATATCTTATACTTAGCTTTACCTTAGCCCTATATTTATTACTACTAGTAGGCGCTTATAATATTATCTTTAGTTATAGCCTATTAGAGGATATATTAGTAAAGTAAAACCTACTACTTATAAAAGCTATAGTTATATACTAGCCTATTATTACTTACTTATATATTATAATATAAATCTAAACTATTAGTAGTAGCTACCTTTACCTTATAAAGTTTACTAGTAATTAACTTTTATATAAGTATAAGTAAGTAAAAAAAATAAAGTAAAACCTATTATTTATAAAGGACTTTACTATAAAAGTTTATAAGGTATAGCTTAGTAGTAGTAAAGTATTTACTATTAATATAGTTAATATACTTAATAGCCTTTTAGAGGCTAAATTACTAGAGTATATAATAGTAGCTACACTTAATAACACTATAAAGGCCTTTAAGTAGGTTAGTTATTTTAGCCTAAAGTAGTAGTAGTAAATAGTTATAAGTATAGTTAGCCTAGAGGTTAAGTGTTAGTAGCTAGTTATTTTTAATATAGGTAGCTTTTTTATATATTAAACTTTTTATTATAGTAGTAATAGATTTATAATAACTTAGCCTTATATAGTAATATTTTAATATAGAGATTATATAGTGTAGGCTAGTTAAGTATTTTATAAAATAATAGTAGAGGGTTCTTTTATAGTAGATATAGTAAAAGAAGTATAATACTTTTATTTTACTATCTATAAGGCTATAAAAAGTATTATATATAGTGTATTATTTAATAGCTAAATTATTAGTAAAAAAGTAATATAACTACTAGTTAGCTTAGCCTTTTAATATATATAAGTAAGTAGTAATAATATTAGTATTACTTTTTTTAGTAAAAAAGTAGCTAACTAGTATTTAGCTACCTATAGTATCTTTAACTATAACTATATAAAGTAGCTAGCTAAGCTAGTTAGTCTAGTAAGTAGTATTTATTATAGTAAAAAGGCTATATTACTATAATAATATAAGGCTAGCCTTAGAGGCCTATATAAGCCTTTTACTTACTTTATTAGTATATTAGACTATATAATACTAAAATTAAAGGTTATAGGTATAGTAATAAGCCTTAGCTTTAGTAACTTATAGGTACTATAAATAGTTATAGCTAATAAAGTAAAGGTTAAAGTAGATAGCTAGCTAGTAGTAGCCTATATTATATATAGCCTAGTAAAAAAGCTAATAGCTACCTATAGTTACTAGTGCTTACTTAATAGCCTTATAGTAGCTAAAGTAGCCTTAGAGTATATAGTAGACTTTAGTAAGTAAATAACTAAAGGTAACTTACTTAGTAATAAGGTCTTTAATACCTTATAGTAAGTAGATTTAATTAAGGTGTTTAAGTAAGTAGTTATAAAGGCCTAGGCTAACTTATAAAATAACTACTATTATAGTAAAGTTACTTATTTATTACTTAATAACTTTAGTATATATAAAGTAACTAGTGCCTACTTATATAATATAGTTATAGGTTATTATAGCCTTACTATTTTAAGGCTTATTAGCTTTAGTTAACTAAAGTAAGTAGTAATAGTAAGTAGTAGTAGTACTACTAGAGGTATAGCCTTAAGCTTTAGTTAAATTAAAGAAATTACTAATAAAAGCCTATATTTATTTAAATTTAGTAGCATTTACCTCTATAGGCTTAGTAAAGTAAAAGTATTACTTATAGTAGGTAGTAAGGTTATTAAGTATAATAATAAGGCTAGCCTAGGTCTTAGGGATATATAAGGTAAGTCTTAATAAAGTAAATAGTTAAATAGGTAAATAAACTAGTAAAGGGAATATTTTTATTATTAAGCTTCTTCTAAAAGTCCTCTAGGTTAAAGTTAACTATATTATCTTTATAGTTAAGTAGTAAAAGCACTTAAAAGGTTATAATTTTATTATCTAATGTATTAATTATATTAGCCTTACTAGTAGTTAACAAAGGGATATCTAATACTATAGTAATATAAAAAAAATAATAATAATAAAGTAAAAAGTTAATTAGTAATAAATAATATAGTTAATAATAGGTTAGTAGTAATAGGTTAGTAGTAATAGGTTAACAGTAATAGGTTATTAACTTACTGTTATTACACGTAGGTAGGTAGTCTAGTTAACCCTAAAAAAACGCAGAGGATATAGTAGACCTACATTAACTGGATTAACTAATTAGAATATCTGAATATATCTATTATTTTAATATAATTAATGTTAGTTGCAGTGCAGTACTTCGGGGGCCCGTGGGCAGACCTGCAATGTGTCTGCCTGTTAACTGCTACCGATGAAGGGGGCTAAACCGTGCTTGTCAGAGCCAAAGATGGAGACATCCGGCGCATTGCACTCATGAGATCGTCCGTGTCAAATTGGGATGTTTCCGTCGAGCAACGCTGCTTCCTTCCTTCCTTCCTTGCTTGCTTGCTTCCTTCGAAGTCGACCACCCTGACAGTGAACAATGGAAGATGGACAATGGACATTGGGCAGGGGAAGAAAAGAAAGCCAAGCGAGTGGCAGATTCGGAAATCACAAGCTGCAGGGGGCTCCTCCTACCTGCCTGTACCTAGCACAGGTAGTTACCTGACCATGCATACATAGTAGGCAACGCGCTGAAAGGGGCAAAGAGAGGAGGAGCCTGGCGGGAAGGAGCAGCCCCACCAGTCTCGAAATGGCTCAGCTCAGCCTCATATCGCCAGCCAATCCGCATTTTTCATCTCCTTTTGTTGGTCCAGGTACCTCGGCACCCAGTAACTACTCATTCCTTCTTCTTGGCCTTTTTTTTTTTTTTTTTTTTTTTCCCCCTCTCTTCTTTTCACCTCCGTATTAGTCGCTCACGTAAGGCGGTTCAAAAACCTCATTCCATGGGTGTTTGTGCGCTACACAAATGCACCTGCAGGCGCCCCACGAAATCCCCGTCGTGTATTGAGCTGCGCCTTTGGGGATTTTTCCTGCTGAGTCGGCACTGTACTCCGCTACCGCAAATTCTTCGTATTTGGGTAAAATCGAGCTCGCTTATCAATCATCAATCAGTCCTTCCTTCACTCTTTCACTCCTTCACTCAATCCCTCTCTCCCTTGCTTACTATTTCCACTCACTAACTCACCTGACTTGCCTCACCGCTCATTCGACCCGTCGAAAATGCCCACGATTTAGCCCCTAGGCTAATCCTCATCTACACCTTGTCTGTGGATATCGTAAGACCCGTCGGTCACACTTCGCCCCCGGAAGCTCTCCACAAATCCGGGACTTATCCTCTCCACCCTCATCTCGGCTCCGCGGCATAAAAGCGGGGTCGGGTTGCCTCCTCGACCGAGACCGTGATTCGCAGCCTCTCGCCCGCCGCAAGCGCCAAGCCTTTGTCCCGCATTCTCGTGGCCCGTATTGAGTCCCGGCCACGGCATGAGCCGTTTCCGGCATCCTTGCTTGCCCGTTACTGAACCATTTTTTCGGTGGTGCAGTCCCATCCCTTTGCATCTGCTTATCACTGTACACCCTCCAACAATCATGAAAACAAGCAATGAGAAGAAGGTGAAATGCGATACCCAACCAAAGTTGGCCCCGAGATGTCAACGTGAACGACAAAAAACCTCAAGTCCCAACTAGGGGACCCGTCCCCCCGCGTCGCGCCCTGGAGCCGCTTTCGGCACTCTTGGCAACCCAGGCCGTAGGCCAACACCAAACTAAGGTCCAGCAGCAAGCCACTACGGCTGAGGACGTCCGGCTCTCTGACGCCCTCCGCGCCTGGCTGAAGTCGATCTATGATAATAGTCACTGCGCCTTCTGTTTGGTTATTAGCAACGGCCTTGACCCCGCTGGGCGCTACTTGAGTCAGTGCAAGACAGCCCTTCGTTCCGCAGAGGGCTAGTCCGTTATTGCCGTAATAGACTAGCTGACCTATTTGGTTGTCTTTGAGAGAGGTTCCGTCTGTGGCTCCTGCTATATGCCCCAGCGATACTGTCCCTGATATATACAGAGGAACCCAAGCTGTAGCTTAGGACAGACTTTCAAGGACGTAGCAGCCATGCTTATCGTCATGTACCCTGCTGACGTCTAAGCTGCCCTCGTCGCCCTAGGCGCATCCGATATCCAGAGTCCGCAACCGATATCCCTTACAACTATTGAGGATGCCAACACTCGCCCGTATCTGGACCTAATGAGCCCGTCGCCTCAGTTCGCCGACTGGATTGCAAAGAAGAAGAAAGACAAATTGCAACACCAGAACGGCGAATTGACAACCCCTCATGACAACCCTAAAACCAAAGTAGCCGGTAATCACGGGCTCATTATAAAAGTGACTCTCATTTTGAACATTTCATAGACTTACTGTCCTATTCCTAGGTGATGAGAGAATTCACAACACCCCAACGGCTATAAAATACGTAGCCTTGACAAATTCTTTCTCGCCCGGGAGACCGAAAGGCAAGTGATACGGATCTCAGTGGTCGATATGAGTTAATTTTGTGGGTGGTGTAGGTGCTAGATCAGCACTTTTGGACGGGGGTTTTAGCTGCCACAGCCAAATGCCATCGGGAACATGTTCGAGCCCAAGCATTCTGCATTCGAAGACGACGGGCAGCTTATTATACATCTAGAAGAGCAAAATAGTGTAGCGCACCGAGTTGAGAGATTGTCAAAAGAAAATGGTTAGAGTCCATCTTGGTTTCTCATTGCTGGCTTCATTGAGTCATCTCCTTCACCTTTGCTTCCACCGTAGCCAGAGCGTCCATACTATCGCCCTCGCTTTTCAGCTTCATCGCGGCTTTTTTGTACTTCGTATCTCGCAAGACCTCTTCGGTGCCCTTCCGGATCTGCTCTGCCGTCGGTCTCTGTGTGGCGAGGCTCACGCCAATACCAGCATACACGGCACGCATGGCCACCTCGCTCTTCTCCTGGCTCTCGCCGGCAAGAACCACGGGGACGCCGTTGCGCACAGCGTGGGTTAAGGCGCCGTACCCGCCGTTCGAGACAAAGACATCGGTGTATTCAAGGATGGTGTCATAAGGCATGTAATCCAGAACCCGAACGTTGGGAGGAATCATGACCTCTGAAGGAAGCTGGGCGCCACGAGTCCCGAGAGCCACAACGACAAGAACGTCACGCCTGTTGCCAAAGGCTTCGATAGTGGGCAACGCGAGTTCGGTGTAGTCTGAGGCGACCGTGCCCTGGGATACGAAAACGACATGGCGGTATCTGTTGTCCCGTTGTGTTCTCTCGACCTCGGACCACCAAGCGGGGTATCGGAAGTCTGGACTTGGTGTCTTGCGCGGCAGCACGCCAATGAACTCGACTGACGGCGGCAGGTCGGAAACTGGGTATTCGAGGCTCGGGGGACAAAGTTGTAGCATCACATCGTGGGCTGTGTAGGCACATCTGAAGATGCGTTTGGTCGGGATGTTTGTGCAGCCCAGTGTCTCCATTGCCTCCTGCAAACCGTCTAGCGCAGGCTTCAGCGGCCCTTTCTCAACCAAGTCTTGAAGAATTGCGTTCCTTAGCCGACCCGAGTGGGTGGAATCGGGTGGTAATCCGTATGGAGCTGGCCCGGTATCCCGACTCTCCAGGAGGAGAGCGGCAACGCCAATGCCTATGCTTCTCGGGATTTCCGTTAAGCCCTTGGGCAAAGGCATTCCATACTTGAGAGGCAAGAAGGACCAGTTGAGGGCATCCTCGATGACAATGATCTGGCGGTGAGGGTCCCTTGCTTTCAGCAGGGCCAGGACTTCGGCTGTTTTCCGCGCCCGGGAGGGGAGCGTATCCATGAAAACTTTCCTGATTTCAACAGCGAAACGCTCCGGCCCGAAAGGCAAGGAAGCCGTCTCGGCTAGACTCCGGAAAAGTTCTGGGGTGAAAGGATTGTCCGTACAGACCCACTCGGCCCCGGCTTCTTCGACTCTGTGCCGGAAGTTTGGCGGTGAAATAAAGACAACCTCGTAACGCTTTTTGACAAGGTATGATGCGATAGCGAGGAGAGGGATCGCATGCCCTTCGCCAGCAAAAGCCGTGATGAGGAGCAGGGGCGAACGCTTCGTGGGCCTTTCGGCTGTGGTTGCCGTCATGGCGTATTCGTGGATGTCGCCGAAGACTTGCTGTCGAGTCGGAACGACTGATGCCGGGCGAAGATGGGTAATCTTTAAAGTAGCCGAGTGCCTCAACATCCAACTAGCATCATGCAACCCCCCTCCCTGCTTATGAAGCAAGCAGGTGAGGCAGTGTCCGCTGTGGATACCTATAAAACGTCCTGTTTAGATCACGATAGTCACGGTGGGTCAGTGGCGTCTGTATGGTGGCACGTCTAGGCGGTTACACGGCGTAATACGTACGTACCTAAGACGCGGAGTGATACCTCGTGTCGGATAACGCATTGTTCCGACTTGCTCTGTCATCTTGTATGGCTGGACAGCGAAGTAGTTGCGGACGTGGATATACGCCTAGCTTAGAAATTTCGCTTGATGACCCCACGGGCGAGGACTAGCGCCGCCGTACACTTACCAATCAGTGCCAACTCGAGTCCGAGCAGCCATGCTGGATAGATCTTGGGCGCAGGCAGTTTGGGACCGCCGTCCGCCATCACTATCCGAGAGTTCCTCGGTGCTACGAGCATCTCGGCTGGAAGGCCGTCAGAAATCGTAGAAATGATCCGTTTACAAGCCCTCCCCCCGTCGGCAGTCAGCATTTGTTTCCTAGTATAACGGTCCATACGAAGTCCGAAGCTCGGTATTATCGTCAGAGGCGATGGATGCCCTCTTATCACCGCTAACAAAGATGCATGTCCAATTAAAGCCATTCAGTCACGGGGCTCTACCTCTCCATACAACATTACAACATTGCTTGTGAATCGCGGTTCAGGGATTGCGTGCATGCGATGACCTATCGGCACACGAGAATTCCATGATGACAATTGCTTTTTCCCCCCATAAATTCTACCCTTTGCTCCTAGCAGTATGACGTGCCTCATAGGATCCCTGTCTTCGGAACTTCCAGTTAAACGCGAATGGCGAACGGCGACCGCCGAGGACTTATCTCACAATTGCAAAAAGGATCCTTCACACCGCATGTTCTCTGGATTTTAGCTCACATTGAGAAATTTGACAGCATCTGTTGCTATGAAAAGGCCGCATGTGATGCCATACAGGCGTCCTGCTGGCAACGCGTTCCGATTTTGTTTGAGTTTTGCTGATAGGTGTGTGTAAACTGACAGTTAAAGTATGGCCCCAACTTTGGTGACTGACTAGAGGAAAATATGTAGCGCTAGCAGAAAGTCAGTTATAGCAGGAATTCGCATCTGAAGACGCTGGATTCAATTGCAGCAATACGTTGATGATGTGAACGTGGATTCCGGGTCGGACCGGGCCTTGAGCGCGAAAAGGTTTGAGCGTCACACCTACCACCGATTGGGGATGCGGGAACGAAGAACGAGTTCATCAACTTCGCTGATGGATCATTTCCGCAAGTGGCGACACAAACCTTATGGATAGATAGTTGTCTCTCTACAACTTTGCCAAATTACCTTCCGGAAGCTAGTGCCTCATTGTAGTCACATCCGCTAGAGTTCAGTTATTCGCACCATTTTTGTATTGTGAGCTCTAAACCATGCAAGATGTCGTAAAGCTGGAATAGCTTCGTGTGGCTTGTATCAGTGGCGGCCGTTACAGATGTGGCGTATCACCCGCACGGACCGCCTTGAATTGGTATTCCTACCGATTCTCCGGTTCCTACGCAGATTCTTAATAGGAAAACTACTTTACTCACAAATGACTAGGCACTGTGGTTCATCACACAAGACAAAATCATTTGGGGTTTCCTGAAACCGACGATGCATACATAAGGCGAAATGCTTTGCTTATTAGTCCATGAGTACAAGACTTGCGTTGTTCTCTCTGCGGCATATGGATAGTTTGGTTAGCATCCGTGTTCAAACATCCTGTTGATTTGCGAAGATAGTCTTGGGTTACATAGTCAGACTCGCACAACTACCTGACATGACGTGTCAAAGTAGGGCTCCCAGCAATTTGACTACTCCACGCCGGTTCCCAGATCAGATGGACAATTGCATGGCTTAGAGCGAGTTTGAAATGTCAAGTACCACTGTACCAGGAGCTCGAGACCTCTAATCCTGCTTGAGTTGACTCTAGACGTATTTTTTCCCATTTACGCTGATCGTTCACCCAATTGTCTTACTGAGAGAGGTTTGCAAGTCGGTCCCTCTTAAGGCCGCACAAGTACTACGTACACAACAATAATCTAACACAATATTAGAATCATGCATGATACCCAACACAATGAGAAAAGCAATGAAGGTTTCTGAACAGAAACCCCTGTTGTCTTGCGAAAGCATGAGGTCGGCCTTGCCGTATACATGGGGCAAATACGCTTTCCGCTAATGTTTCCGCCGGCCAAGAAAAGTAATGACGCTTATCCCCGGATTTGACAACGTGTTAGCCAATTTATACTACGAACTTTTAATATAACAGCTACATATATTTACTGCAAGTCGCTGAAAGGACCAAACTTAGTTTAGGAGCGTGGGGCAGTCGGACCACTGTCAGGCTGACTTTGTCAGGGTTTCCGTCATGGATTGCTGCCGAATGTGAGCTGTTACGCGCCGCTAGATGTGTACTCAATTTGCTACACTCATCGCATTGGTGTTGGATGAAAGCATGGGTTTATGTGTTGACTTCGCTCTGGCAACATCATTCGGGAGAAAAGCTCAAACTTCTCCTATTCTCGCGGAATCTAAAGGACTATTAGTACTTAGAGGAGGATCGACCGCCCTTCCACATACCATTGCTGTGAGGATATTGGAACAGGGCGGGGCAAACAGCTCTACAATATTGCTGGAACTCCCGATTGGAGGAAGACGGCGAAGGAGTAAGATAGTTCCGATTGGAAGGACGAGTATAAGATATGGACCGTTGGGAAGCAAGTAGTCAAGAAGAATAACCAACTTTTCCTCCTTTTTCAAGAGACCTACCGTTTTTGGCTTGATTGAGCTAGGAGCCTTTCCTATGATTTCCAATCGGACGTGATAATCCAAGACGATCGGGAGAGTCTACTCCTCTGACCGGGACAGACTTTACTCCGATCGAGGACACTTAGCTCCTTTGATTGAGGCAAACCTGTTCCCATTGAGGAAGCATCTTGTGTTGCCTTTGGGGGTGATGGTGTTTCTTTCTAAATCACTGCACCGCATAGGTCCCTTCTACCCCACACACTTCCAATATCTTCTCTCATAATGAGTCTCTTACTCCTTTACCTACTTTCTTGGAGTCTAGATTATTCTCTTGGCTCTAATTGGGCACCCGCATCTCTACAACGCGGAGAATGGATATAATTGAAATTTGCACGGGAATAGCAGTAGTGGATGCACAATTGTCACAGCTGCTATTTTGGCCTGTATCGAGAAGACTTACGACTGGCAAAGAAAAAAAAAAAGACATCCCAGAACAATGGGCGGTTGTGGGGTGCACGGAATTCAAAATTAAGGTGGTAGACCGAATGCCGCGTGGACGTTTCCATCCGATTGATTTCAGACGACTTACAGTTGTCGCACTGGCACCTTGCCGTTGATAACGACCCCCCGGCCTTCAAATTGAAACCCCACCTTCCATGAGTCATGATGTTTAAGAGCCAGTCGTGGAAATGCGATCCGGGACAGTAGTGTGACGCTATCCAGAGACGTCGAGCACCAATACATTAACCTCCCTCCGCCGAAAGCCGAAAGCCAAAAGCCAAAAGGGATGAAAATGAAAAAAAAAAAAAAAAAAAAAAAAAAACCGTCTGCTGCCAAACAGGCTTCGACTGCACCTCTTTCTCAAGACTTCAAGCGAAGTTCGGCCAAGAGAGTGCAGTCCAACTCGACGGGTCAAGCTGGGTGTCATAATGCTGGTGACGGCTACACCGTGAAATCATTAGACTATGATACGACAATCACTTATAGAACGCCCACAAGTTCCAAATATACATTCGGGAATGCCGGACACGATGTGGCCAATGGAACTAGTGTCTAGAAATCTTTGTCTCCGCAGCGATCTTACAGTTGGTGGACTTGGAAAGGCTTTGCGGGGGAGGCCGATCATGCATGCAAAACAGGATTAGCTAGACTAGCAATCGAATGATAAGTACAGGGATTGTTGAAAGTATATTTACGCTATCATCGACCGGCACCAACAATGCCTTCCTTGTCTTTGTGCCTGATTCAGGAAACCCGATTGGGGGTTGGAAGCTTGGTTTGCCGTAGCCTAAACCAGCACAGAACCGCGTCGTATGTAATGCCGACACATAGCGGCAGCACCGGTGCCGCCGGCAAAGATCAACATTTCAGCGAGGAAGAGAAGCAGTTAACTTTGCTGATGGAAATTAAGGAGAGGGGCAAACGATGGTCTTGACAACGCCGGAATGAAACCCGCCTTGGACTGACTCAACGGCCATATAGGCGGATGCCATGTCTGAGACAAGAGCGCCGTGCGACAGTTTGTCGGCATCTGGACCGACTATGTAAAGAAACAACCTCCGTCCTTTAACGTTTGAATAATGTTTCCCCCACCCCATCTTGTTTCTTCCAGTTCGTCTCAAAGCATCATGCATTCGTTCGTTTTGTTCGCCTGGCTTCTGGCGCTACTAACACAGGCCTATGCGTGGGGACCGAGAGAGTCGTCCCATGGCCCACCGGGTCACTACGGTGGCCTACATACGCATGATTCTAGCTTCGTACCAGACCATGTATTGCGAGTGACCTACGAAAATGTCTCAATCGGCTGCCAGACGCGCCCGTCGGTGCTCGTTAATGGTAGCTTGGTCGGACCAACGCTGAGGTTGAGACCCGGGGTGAGGAGTTGGATCAGAGTCTACAACGATATGGAGGAATACAACACCACCATGCACTGGCATGGATTGAGTATGCGTATGTCACCTTTCTCGGACGGCAGTCCGGCCGCAGCTCAGTGGCCCCTCCCTCCCGATCACTTCTTCGATTACGAGATCTTTCCACTGGAGTCGGAGTGCGGAACCTATTTCTACCACTCGCACGTAGGATTCCAAGCGGCGACGGCCTCTGGACCATTGATCATCGAGGACAAAGAAGAGCCCCCTTATGCGTACGACGAAGAACGCATCGTATATCTCACGGACTATTTCAACAAAACCGATCACGATATCGAGGCGGGCTTGCTGGCATCACCTTTCGTGTGGTCAGGCGAAACCAGTGCCGTTCTCATCAACGGTGTCGGCGTGGCCATTGGAGAGACAGCTGGGAACGGGGATTGTGCGTTGCCGGTAATCGATGTCGACCCTGGAAAGACATACCGACTGCGCTTTATCGGTGCCACAGCCCTTTCAATGGTGCAGGTGGGCATTGTAGGGCACGATAACCTTACCATCATAGAAGCCGACGGCCACTACACCAAGCCACACACCGAGCAGTTCATGCAGCTGAGTTCTGGACAACGGTTTGACGTTTTACTGCAGACCAAAACCGTAGAGGAACTCCAACAAACAACCGACTATCTAATTCAGTTCGAAACTAAAGACCGGCCAAAGGTTTACCGCGGTTACGGCGTCCTTCGGTACTCTAAAGCTCCACCGCAAATCAGCACAGCACCCGATGTACCTCCTTTAACACTCTCTAACAAAACTTACGAGTGGGCAGAGTACGCCTTGGAACCCTTGGAAGAAACAGACAACTTCCCCTCAGCTAGCGAAGTGACACGCCGCATACACATCGATAGCCGCCAACTCACAAAACATAGCATCCTATGGCAGCTGAACGGACTGGATTGGAATGAGACTTCCACACCATACCCAGGTGATAAGCCATACTTGGTAAATATCTACGAAAATGGGCCATCCGCAATTCCCAACTACACTGCCGCCATCGAGAACAACGGCTGGGATCCTGCAACTTTGACCTGGCCAGCAAAGATTGGTGAGGTGAGTGAACCAAGTTAGATGCATTTATCACGTGGATTCCCGATAGCTTACTCGTAGAAAGGTTCTCGAAATCATTTGGCACAACACGGGATCCTTGGTCAACGGAAACGGGGGTCTCGACTTTCACCCTCTCCATGCTCACGGCGGGCATTACTGGGACCTTGGTAGTGGAAATGGGACCTACGACTGCGATGAAAATGAGGAAAGGCTCAAGAACTACAGACCTGTAAAGCGAGACACAACGAATCTATACAGATACGGAGAGAAAACCACATCGGGCGATCTTTCCGGCTGGAGAGCTTGGCGTTTGCGCGTGGAAGACGCCGGTGTATGGATGGTAAGTTTGGTGTCAGGTCAACCGAGAAGAGACACGAGCTGATGATAATCTAGATTCATTGTCACATTTTACAGCACATGGTAATGGGAATGCAGAGTGTCTGGGTCATGGGAGATTTCCAAGACATTACGGGCATTCCTGCCGTCGACGCGGCTGGCTATTTACAATACGGAGGGAATGTGAACGGCAACGCCACCTTTGCACCATCAGTAGTGCACTTCTTTGAGGAAGACGAATAATGTTTACACTCGTATATATAATCGGTTAGAATACATTGAGGCAGGCTGTCATCGAAGCAAGCACTTCCTGCTTGCTTCCCTCGACGCTATGCGGCATCAAAAGTCCGTCAGGCCCACTGCTACGAACAAAACTTTCAAGACTACCTGTGTTGCGTTGCGACGTCCGTCACCGGCAACGTACTGCTCGATGACAAGTTCAAGGTTAAGCTTGCCGACTTTCAAGGCCGTTCAATATCAACTGAAGGAGAGACCATCCTTGACGGTGGGTCCCAGGAGCAGGCCCAGTACTACTGCCCTCGAAACAGCACGAATCATGCCAATATCCAAACAGACCTATTCGGATTCGACACAACAATCTTCTTCTGCATGGTCGGGCACGAACCATTCCCTGAAATTACGGGGCAAAATGACGGTGATGACGAAGCTGAGCGGCATTTTCGGTTTACCGAATCCCCAGAGGAGAAGCAGATCTGCACCCATATAGTTGAGAAGTGCTGGAAGCTGTGCTACAACTCTGCCAAAGAGGCTCTACAGGATCTGGAGACTGTCGTGAGGGAATTAATGCGTTTCTGATTATGTCGGCTTCCTAGTGAGCGGAAAGTAGAGGAAGCATGGTCTCCAAGGAGATAAGGACATAAAGTCGAGTGTGTACAGTATAATGCAGTACCTGTAACCAGCTTTGGTTACTCGTTCGGCCTAGCCACCGGGCGTAATACATTGTGTGTGTGTGTGTGTGTGCTGTAACACTATAATCCGCTAATTACGGCTGGGGAGAAGAAAGGTAGTTAAACCCAGCCTGACAGCTGTCATGACAGCAGAGATAAAGACCAGGCCAAACTTTCCCAATAATCATGTCGGAAGGAATTTGGTCGAGCACCCTTGGCGTCATTAGCTTCCATGATGGCAGGGTCCTTGGTGACGCGATCCGCAGTCTCGTTCCCGATGGTGGTGAACGGGGGAGGCATGGCGTCGTCCGGCTGGGACGATGATTTCTTTTCGTTGACCATTGGCGGAGATATGGCAAAGAGGGGGGAGAGGGAGAGAGGAGATGCTGACAGTGAAACGTGTGGTAGCTGCTGATAGAGGAGCACGATAGCTTCTTTCATAGGTAAACGGGTGTTTGATGAATGCTCAACAAGCTTTTGAAGCCATGGTCTATGAAGGTTCGTTGCAACGATACCAAACGCTTGCTTTGCCTGAATTTCTCTGCCTCTTCGCTTTGAGTAAAGTGCTCCCTGAACCTCGCCTCTATACTTTTTCCCGCTGGCCGAGTTTGTAACTTGCGGAGCTGTTCCCAGATCGTCTAAGTATTTACCTGTGAAGTTTGGGACCAAGATCTCCAGCGTCCAAACCCTACCACTAAAGGCACCACAGATGATTGATGAGCTATTCAGTTGTGAGGTCTGCAGGCTGTTCCCTAGTACATATACTGGCCTTAGAGTGAGAGACAGAAAAGAGAGCTTGCATGTTACTTAGTAGGTCCTATAGAGTAATTACTTTATCTTATCTTTACGTGACTTGTCTATAGTTATTCTGTTCCTAAGGAGTTATCCTTCTATTAATAGTTCCTATAAAGGCACTGCCTACATGTCTTGTCTAGTAGGGTAACATTGCCTCTATTAGGCTGTAACGCTATATATAGTAAGGAAAAGGGTAATGGTTTCTATATATAAGCTATATTATAGTTTTCATAACGTAAAGGTTAATTTAAACATGTAGGTTGTAATACTGCGTTTTTTATTACTACTAGCCAGAGGAAGTAAGGTAGGTTTACTAAGTGTGCTAGGTAGGGAAACAAGACACAAAATATGGGATAGAATCTAACAAGGGTAGAATCTGCAGATTGAATACGGAATAGAGATAGCTAGCTCAAGGAGATTCCTAAGCGAATAGGGGACCTACATATTTACTTACACATCATCAATATACGACTGTATTTCCCTGCTATTTGACAGCAATATACAGCAGGGCCTCTTCAGGTCCAGCCCGCTACAAGCACTTGTCTTAACCCTTCACAGCCCAGTTATACAAGCGGGTCATTTCTCCTCCCAGGGAGGCCTAATTTCCTATCAAGGCCCGGTGAAGTGGACGTAGAAGAGGTAGCCTCTTCACTCTCAGTTACTACAGAGTTTGTCAACTCCTTATTATCTTAACAGCAAAAAGAATTCTATGCCGTTGTGATCGCTCTTCTGCCAAGAGTATCAAATGTTGTGATTGATGTTCTGCCAAGCATAGCTAACGGCATAACTACAGCGCAACCAGGACTACCACTGACACCGCTATTAGCACCCTCACCGCATTACTGAAATTCAAGACATATACAACAGGGAACGTGACGTTCGTTAGAACTTTAGCATTGGCCAAAGCGAACGCTGCAAGTAAGAGAGCAATCAACGCTGTCTTCACCATGTAGCCGACGGCCGCCGCTGAGGGTGCTTCACGCATGCTGAAGATACTGGTTGCAAGCCCGACGGGAAGGAAGACAGCTGTGGCGTAGGTGAACAGGCGAGCATCATCAGCTCTACGCAATTCCAGTTCGTTTCGGGTGAATTCTAGCTTCCTTGCAAGCGATGACTTGTAAGAAGCAATGGCGTCTCGAACTTTCTTCAGTTCCCGAACTCTGTCGTAATTTGAGCTCTGTAGCTTATTGATATAGACTCTGTACTTTCGCTCGTCTCTTTGGATCCAGCTCGTAGGGTGTTGCCGCTTTCTTTCCCGATCTGACCAGTCCTGAATTTGTCGAGGTTCTCATTGAGGTCATCATGTATTGACTCGAGGATGTATTGAACGTTGTACAACGCGTTACTGGTAGAAACGTAAGTGCCATTACTGATTTCCGCTAGTAGAATTGCTAGGTCTGTTGTTATAGTTGACTGAGAGAGTGTGGGAGCAGCAAAGTGAGGCAATATCCGTTGATATTGGCGATAACTGTGATGTGAAGCTAACTAGGAGTAGGCTGCCTGCAGTGGGCAGAGGCTGGCCGAGAAGGAGGTGGAGGTGGGTCACGTGACCCATGGGCTCTTCTACTAACACTCCCCCTTAGGCTCTGCTAGCCCACTCCTGTATATTATAACAATAGTAGCAAATAACTGCCTGACCTTAAATCCTCTAAATCTAAGGAGTTTTTAAAGTATATAATAACTTTAGTAAAAGGCTAGTAATTTACTTATTAGTCTAGTAATAATTTATTTATATACTAATAAGCCTATATAAACTATAAACTATATAATTTATTATTTATATAGTTTACTTATATTCCTATATAACCTATTAATTTAATTTATTTATTATACTTAGTAATCTAATAAAATCCTTATATTTATTTAAGGCTAATGCCTTTATAAAGCTATTAGTAGCTATCTTAGTACTATAAATAAGTTAAAAGGTAATATTCTTATAAGTATAAACCTCTTAGATTATCTATTTATAATAGATATTAATACCTTAAGTTTATACTTTATTAAGGGGATTTATAATATTAACTATTATATTAGTATTATTAGTAAAGAAGATAATTAAAGTATTTAGTAGTTAGTTAAAAAGCTATTTAGTATAATAATAAATCTACTTTATAGTAATTACTACTAGTATAAGGTTAGTAAATTTTACCTTAGTAAAGCTTAAAGTAATAAAGGTCTATTACTTAGACTTCTAGGCTACTAGTAAGCTAGTAAAGTAGATAATATAACTACTTATAGATACTTATAATAGGTAATTATTAGTAAAAGAAGTATTTACTATAGTATAAAGGCTAACGTTAGTAAAGAGGTTAAGTCTACTAAATAAGATACTATAATAAGTAGTGCCTTTAAGGTAGTAAAAAAAGTACTTAATAGCTGCCTAATAGGTAGGTAATAGGCTAATATTAGCCTAAGAGAGCTTACTAACTACAAAAGTAATATTTAGGTATATACTAGTAGCTAACTAGTTAAGGTAGCTAGTCTATTTAATATAGAGTTATTAGTTAGTGTTAGTATAGTTATTCTTGTTCTAAGTAATAAAAAAGTCTTTATTAATAAATAATAAGGTTTTAACTAGCTAAAGGTTAATATAACTAAAGTAATAAAGTATACCCTTAGTATACTTATATTAATTAATATAAATCTTATTAGTAGTAGAATACTAAATCTAGAAGCTAAGAAACTAAGAGGCCTTACTAAGGTCTTTTAGTAGGTAAACCTTAGTAAGTATATTATATACCTTCTTAGTTATCTTAGTAGTAAGTGTAGCTACTATATTATTATTAATATATATTAAGGTATAGGTATTAAGGTCCTTGTTATAGAAGAGGTAGATTTTCTTTTTAACTAGCTAAAAGCTAATGTTCTCTATTTTACTCTTAATAAGTAAAAACTACTATAGTAGTAACTTATATAGACTATAGAAGGCCTTTTAAAGTAACTAGACCTTATTATTAGTAGTAGTATAACTAGTTAGTTATTTAATATAGACGTTAGTACTAGTAAAAATAAAAGTAGTAAAAAAGGCAGTATTAAAGTTATATATCTTATACTTTAATCTATAAAGAGTA
The DNA here is from genome assembly GCF_030913465.1 of Colletotrichum navitas. Lineage (NCBI taxonomy): Eukaryota > Fungi > Ascomycota > Sordariomycetes > Glomerellales > Glomerellaceae > Colletotrichum > Colletotrichum navitas. The sequence goes on along the minus strand of NW_026850630.1, from coordinate 53,826 downwards.
ATAATAGTAAAAAAGAGGTAAATAGTAGTAGTAGTAGCTATAGCTATATATACTTTTTATAATAATTAATTACTTTACTTAAAGTTACTATAGACTACCTATTAGGCCTTAAAGTATATAATTTTATTATTTATATTAGTTTTAATATTAAATACCTATTTACCTAGTAGTACTTTAGCTTTAGTTAAGAGGTTAATAAAGGTATATACCTTCTTATTATTAAACTACTAGATCTTAGTATTATAGGCCTATTTCTAATAGTACTAGTGTAGGCCTTTTTTTACCTTCTTAAAGGTAGTAAGTATATTATAACTAGTAGGTAGTACCTTTAATAATATAGTTACTATAAAGGTACTAATAAAGTAACTTTAACTATCTTAGTATACTTAAATATTAGCTAAGAAATATACCTTTTTTTTATAGTTTTAAATGCCTACTATCTTATAATAGTAGCTAGGTAGCTTTACTATACTAGTATAATATAAGCAACTAGTAGTAATATACTTAGTAGTAGATATAGTAGTAAAGGCTTTAATAATAAAGTCTAGCTTATTTTCCTTTATAACTAAAGGAAAGTAGTTAGCCTTTTATTAAATAACCTTATAAAACTTATTATTAGTAAAAGTATTATCTTATTTATTTAGTTATTTATTTATAGGCTATTTATTAGTAAGTAATAAGGTAAGTATAGTAGTGTTCTCTAGAGGTAAAGTTATATAGGTAGTATTATTAATATATTTACTATTAATAGTACTACTATTAGTTTAGTTAGCTTACTAGTTTTATAGGGTCTTAGTAACTAGTAAGTAAAAATTAAGGACTTAGCTAGGAAACTAAATCTAGAGGTTAGGCTTATTAAAAAGCACCTTATAGTTAGTATTTACTAGGATATTTATATTAGTAATAAGGTAAAAAATAGTCTTCTTTTTCTCTTTATAAAAATAAATATTATAGTAATAAATAACTTACTTCTAATTAAGGATATAGATATAATAAATATAACTATATAAAGAGCTATAACTAATAAAGTAACCTTTTATTATATAGGGCTTTATTTTTATAGAACAAGGGGGGCACTTACTACCCTTCTTATATATATATATAATATAACTAAAGGTATAAAGGTGTTTAATTTAAGGAGGTTCTTAGTTAATAGTAAGGTTAAGCTTATAGGTAATAATCTTATAAAGGCTTATTTTACCCTTAGTTAACTATAGTAAAAGGTTAAGGATCTACACTATAGTGTTAAGCGTATAGTCCTAGAGATCCTCTAGTAGGCTATTATTAATAAGTAGAGTATAGGTAGCCTTTATAAAGGTATAGCTAGTATATTTAATTACACTATTTATTAATAAAGTATAAGTAGTAGTTAGGTAAAGTTAAGTGCCTTTAAAGAAAAGGTTATAAAGCACTTTCTTAAGCTTAGGCGTATTATTATATATTTAACTTTTAATTAAGAGACCTATTATATTAGTAAATATAGTACTAAACTTCTTAATAGTATTAAGAATAACCTTATAGTAATAGGCTTTTAATAAAGTAAGCTAGTAATAACTACTATAATAGTTAAAAAAGTAAAAAGTATATTATATACTAAGTTTAAAAAGAGGTTTAACCTTAATAAGGTCTAGATAGATTTCTTTACTTATAAGGGTAAAAGACAATAGAGTATTATAGCTAATAAGCTTTATAGATTTAGCTAAGTAGTAGGCCTTATAGTAAAAGTTATTAATCTTTACCTATATAAATTATATACCTACTTAATAGTAGGCCTTAATAACCTATAATAAATAGGCGTAAATAAGTTAATAATATATTATCTTAAGGGTTACTTAGTACTTACTTTTAACTATAGCTAAGCTAAAGGTAGTTACTATAAGTATAGTTAGGCTATTAGTTATATAAAGAATATAGATATTAAAGATTTATTTAATAGTAACTAAATAGGCCTTAGATTTAGTATTAATAATATAAGTAGTAGTATAGTTATATTTAATACTTACTTTATATAACTTACTTAGGCTAAGGAGGTTAGCTAGGCTAAGAAGGCTATACTTAATATTTTTAATAGTCTAGTTAATAGTCTAAGTTAGGTTAGCTAGATCCTTTGTTTAGAAGAAAACAGTGCTACTGCCCTCTAGATACACTTAATTACTGTTTACTATAGTAAAAGGTTAAAGGTTACTATAGACTATATAAGATATAAAGTAAGTTAATAAGTTAAATATAAAGTTAAAGTAGCCTAAATTTAGTATAATATTAAAGGTAGTAATAACCTTATTATTAATAGCTATATATACTATATAGCTAGGCTTTATAGCTAGGCTAGTAATAAAGAAGCTACTAAAAGCACTTAAGGCTTCCTTAATAAAAATAAAGGTTAATAATAAGTTAAATAATCTTTCTTTATAATTCTTATTATAAATATACTTAGTTATATAGGTAAAAAAAGTATTATAATAAAGATAATTAGTAAAAACTAGCTTTAGGTAAATAGTCTAACACTTTATAGTAAAGTAGTTTTTTTTATAATAAAGATAAAAACTACTATAGGTAATATTCTTAGTAAAAGTAGTACCCTAGTTAGTACTAGAAGAGGTTACTATTAGATTAGTAGTATTTTTATAGTATATAATAAGTCCTATTTTTTATTCTTTATCTTAAGTAAAAGTATAAATAGTCTTAATAACCTCTGCCTAGGTAAGTGTCTTATTATTATTAGTATAGTACTTATAAGTATCTAGTAGTTATACCTTAAAGTAATTAAGTATAAGAATAGCCTAATAGTAGTTAAAGTTTTTACTATAAAGGCTAGTAATATAGCTTTAGAGGTATTAAACCCTTATAAAGGCATTATAAAAGGTTTTATAGTCTTAGGTACCTCTCTTACTAAACTTATTAATTAAGGTAATAATAGTATCTTTAGATACCTTAGAGATAAACTTCTTAAGTGTTTTTATAAAAGTATATAGGTTACTATTATTAACTTAGCCTACGTTAAAGAGTTTAATAATTATAAAGTTATAAGTGCTAATAATAATACTATAAGTAGTATTATATTTATTCTCTTAATTCTTATACTTATTAGTGTTAATTACTAGTTAAAGGACTTTATAATTAATATATTTCTTAACTTTAGTAGTATAAAGTAATATATTAACTAAGACTTACTATTATAACTAGTTTAACTTCTTTTTTAACTTAAGGATAGACTATATAACTATTTAGTAGTTAACCTTATTAGCTATAATAGTAGTTAATTACTAACGTAAAAGAGAATAATATAATATATAATATAGATAAGAGTCTCCCCTAGACTATAGGTAGCCTAATAATATATTAAACTTTATATATTTCCTTTATAAGATAAGAAGTATATCTAAATTATTATATAAATTACTGCTTATTATTAGACGTCTAAGTAAAAGGGGATATAGGTAAAAGTAAAGTAAAAGTAATATTTTAAGTTTATTACTTATTATTATTATAAGGTAATATAACTATAGTAGACAGGTAGTTAGAACAGTAATATAGGCAGTAACTATAATATTTTATAGATATTACTGTTAACTATTAAAAAAGAAGGGGTAAAGGTAGCTAATTAATTAATTATAAAGAAAATTAATTAGTATTAACCTAGGCCTTATAACCTATAGGAGTAGCAAAGTGAGGCAATATCTGTTGATATTGGCGATAACTGTGATATAAAGCTAACTAGGAGTGGGCTGCCTGCAGTGGGCAGAGGCTGGCCGAGAAGGAGGTGGAGGTGGGTCACGTGACCCATGGGCTCCTCCACCAACAGAGAGAGAGACAGAGAGAGATTCTAGCACAAGTGCCTTCACTTCTTGTGATATGAGTTCTGAAGTGGCAACCATGGGCCTTATAGTCCTGTTGAACAAGACAAGTTCCAAGACCTTGCGTTGCTGCCAGCAGGGCTGCTCTTCACCGTTCTCTAGTTTCCTCACGTCGAGTTTCTGGATTTCAGTCTCCTCGGCTGGTGGTTTGTCAGCTGGACTTTCCTTGGCCAGAGCTCCGTTTTAGGGTTCGGACCGAGCAAGGCACGAACCAAGACGAAGATTTCTTGGTATTTATAACTTAGCAAACGTTGTGGCCACATATTTGCTTTGAAACCTGCTAGACTGAAGGGTGGATCGGAAGTATCAGTCGGGTCAAGTTTCCAGAAGGACAGATGGAGCTCAGTCACCCACTTGTTCGAGGCTGACACTGCACTATCAAAAAAGTATTTCTGATATCGGGCATTGCGCCCGAAAAAAGGACCTATCTCCCTTGCTTCAGACGAGGTGGGGTAGCAGATTAGTGCTGTTTTTGGATTGGTCTGGAAGAACTGCAAAAGTCTCTTGGCACTTCCTTTGTTGCGTTTGCCTTGAAGGTGATCGATGGGTTTGTTGGTATTATCGTATACTTGTTGGAGTGTAGGCTCCGAACTACGAGTCTTCGTCTTTGGCACATCAGCAATCATCCCTATTGTGTCCTTGTAGTTATCCTTTACTCCTAAATGGGCACGCTTGATTGCGTAGCCAATCACACATTTACCAAAGTGGCAGGATGTGGCATCAGCCTCGTTGATCTTTGTTTCGCAAGACTCAGGGGTGCAGAACTCTTTGTTGCAAGATTCATTCAAGCAGAACTTTCTCTTGTTGAATTCGTCCTAATAGAACTTTCTATTCTCATTTAGGCTCACGTCTGGCGGCGAAATGCCGAAAAATTCTAGTTCATCACCAAGCCAGTCGTCAGGAATCTCTGTGATGACTTCCTCGCTGATGTAGTTGCCAAATTGCACCCTTTGCTCCATGATTAGGTCCTCCTTGTTGGAGAATTCTTCTGCATTGAAAATGTGACTCGGCCATTCGCCGTCGAGGTTCTGCAATTTATCGACATCTGCAAACAATTGCGTCGTCAACTTGGCGCTCAGCAGTGAACAAAGTGAGCTCTTGGAGCGTGTGCTGGCAGCCATCGGTCGAGGAGTTGAATATTTCCATAGAATATATATAGAGTATTTCGAAAGTCTTAGACCACTAGGAATCATGCATCGCTCCCCTGTCGTAGAGAATAGGGTCCTGGGTTGAGTCTATCTGCCCCACTAGAAGTCCGTTGGGTGAGGATGCATTAAGTAGAACCGACTTCGCGCAAGCGTACGTTTCTTCAGGTTCTCTTATATTAATACCTGTCTCCTGGGATGAGAGGGTGATTGCTAGCGCGAACTGAAGGGTAAAGTAATCCCTGTCTGAGTGATGCTTTTGGCACTCTTTGGTTTTTGCCCACGCGACCCGCTCGTTCTGTATCGTGATATCGTTGAAGATCTGGTGCTCCTCTGTGTGAGAGAGAACTGTGTCTTCGACGTCGAGGAAAAATCCCGTCTCCGAGACGCTGCGATATGTTGCGACCATCCATGTTCTGGAGGGCTTTTTCTGAACAGTGAATCTTTTGATGATAGCTCGCTGGAATTATTAACTTGTGACGTGGAAAAATGTCTCTTTGATTTTTCCTCAGGGTCGAAGTCCAGTTCAGGTTTCATTCTAAGCTTCGCTGCCGACCGGAGGGCCCACCAGATGAGGGCATGGTCCACGAAGCAGAACTTGTTGAGCGTCTCGCTTCTGGATAGGCTACTTCTGGAACAAGGGGACATATATAGGCCGTTCTTCTTAGCTTTGTCAAGTTAATTCAACCAATTTTCAACAATACAGTTAAAATCATAAGTGACGTTTGGCATATGTCCATACCCAGCCGACTAAAGAAGTTCTACGACTTTGACGATCTGGAGGGCAGTATCGGCGCGAAGGTCGTGAGATAGTTGGTCGTTGGCCCTCGGTGATGTTGTCACTTCACCACTGACCCAGTGTTGGGGAGTCTCAACATGTTTATCTCCTTGATCGGTAGAAGCACTCTCCTTTTTCTGGTGAAGATTTGTTGCCCATTTACCAAATAACCATCTGGCATGACCCTGGCATACACGCCAGATACGCCAATAGCTTTCGCAGCCGTTGCTTTTGTAGAAACAATCTGGTAGTTTCAGTAAAAAGTCGCATTTGCACCCTGCTGATAGTTCCCTATCAATTATCTCCTCGGTCTGTTTCATAGCCAGGAGAAGAAATCGAAAGGCATGGCTGGCTTCCTTTAGCTGTAGCATCGGGCTCTTCGGGGTTATCGAGTGAGCTTCTGGACTTACAAGCTTGCTTTGGTTACAACCCGATGACCAGAAAGATCTCCGCAGGTGAGCGCAATAGGAGGGGGCTGATCTGTAGCTGCATTGTCGGGGGTAACGGGGATGCTGCAAACAGACAAGATGTGTTCCAAGCTTCTCCATAGCATGGAGTTCAGGCCTGAGTCCTTGGTGAGATTTGGAACCTTGAATGGCTGTGAGAGAGTCTTCTTCGCTTCAAAAGGTCTTTCTTCAAGACGGGGGATGGCAGTTTGGTAGGATCCTGATCCGAAGGAAACATTTTCAGGGTATAAGCGAAGGTGATCTCCAGATTTTAATCTTCCAGAGCCTTTTCCCAAGAAGCTTCTTCCACAGTAACCTCCCAAAGACTAGCATTAAGCCGCGAAGGCTGGTGAGGGCAGCCGCCTATAAAGGGCGACATAAATAATCCCATGTTTTGCTCGAGACCTACTAGCTTTTGGTGTGGCCACCATGAAACCATGCAGTTAGGTTTGTGACCGTGAGAAGGCTCTTCTGCTGTTGACGGATTATCGTCTACCTCATATTGGGATTCGGAATCGTCATCTGATCCACTTTTACCTAGAGGATGGTTGGCTAATTCATCTTGAAATTCATTGCCAGTCTCCTGGGGCTTCAGATCTTCAAACCCGTTATTTTTCTTAGTGAAGTCCAGATTCAGAAGAAACATATCGACGCGAAAGCGAAACCTCGGAGGACCCTTTTGTTTATCGTACTTGTCGAGGTCGAACGTATATATCTGGTATACTATATTCTTACCGACAAGGTACTGGGTACTAACAACACAGTTCGGAGCTCTGAATTTGAAGCGTGGCCATCGATGGTGGACAAACGACAATTTGGGTACCTTGTCGCCATGGATCTCGGCATCTTCAAACCATAGACGAGACCCATCATCGGGATCAACGGACGCAGAGGTGAGATGTTGCAATCGCTCCAGCGCTCTATATGCAAAAGTCCCATGAGCACCCTCGGCAAGTTGAGCACATATGAAGCCCGGCGGGTTACCTGGAGTTTCCCCAAAGTAGCGGGTGATCTGCATGAGGTTGCCGTAAGCGTTTGCAGTGGCGGTAACTCCTTCGTGTCCAAAAGCCTGCTGTGGGCCAGTTGACTTGCGTTTGCCATCGTAATTACCACCTCAGTTACATGCCCAGGTGTTTTGCAATTTAGTCCTTATCAGTCATTCTGGCTAGCGATTATATTATTGTATGTAGCCCCCGGCGCGTCTGCAAGAGGCAAACCGCAGTATTACTTGCTGTGGTAGTCCAGGCGCCACGTAATAGAAGAGGCTCCTCAGATGCATACCTGTCATGAACTTGGAAACGAAAACGGAAACTTGAGACAGACAGGACAAATACTGATATTTGGTTCGCGCTTACCAATCCAGTGAGTGGACGTTATGGCAATCATCAAACAAGAAAAGAAAAGAAAGGAGCTCCTAGAAAAATGCCTCAAAGCAGCACTTGCATTACTGTTTTGCCACGACATTGTGGTTCTGCCCTAAAATCAAGTACGCAAAGCATGCTGCGCATACATATGCAAGACTAGATACTCCTGGCTATCTTAGATTGGCTCTTCGGGAAACTCGTTTCAGTAACCCGCGGACTGCAACGGCCTGCTTTTGGGAGGGAAATTGCGTGTTGTCTATAGTTCTGTGGAAAACTTCTCACCGGTTGCATATTGTACGGCCTGACCGAGTTCTCGATACTGGCACAGATTAGTTGACTGTTGATCACCCCTGCCGCCCATATCCTACACGCTGCCTGTTTCTTAACAGAAATAGCTGCATGCATTATGCCTATTTCCCCTCTCTCTTTGACTCTTTAGGCCTTTCCACTAGCCGGTCCTTGATGCGTTGGTTATACCAGTATCCGTACGGCAATAGCATTCAAATATCTCAACTCAGGTTTGGATGAATTCTAACACGATGGAGTCTTTCAAATGGGGAGCCGAAACAACTGCTCAAATAATTCAGACCAACTGGAGGGCGTCAATTGGCTGCATAAGACACTTTTGTGACCACTTTGGCCCGATTCCTGCCTTCTAGCCATCACAACATCTGATGGACTGGTAGTGAAGGCGGGCTTGAAGTGATATGATCGATCAAGCCTCCGTAATGGTACCTTGAGATTGATACCCGTTCCGGCGCCAGGCCTTCGGTCTGTGAGACTGTAGTCCAATAGATACTTTCAATGGCATTTTCAGAGCCTTCCAATAAAAGAATATCTGCAACTGTGCGGTCAGCCTAAGCCTTGGACAACAAACGCGCTGGTCACCGAGGCAACAAGCTGATGTCATGCTAAGCATGTCACGGGATCGTTGTTACGCGCGGTGAAGGAGAATCGTGAGCTACAAATACTAGCTCATGGCGCAATGTTTATGCAAGAGCCCCCCGTCTATCAGAGCCATGTAACCCAGTGTCCCATATTGGATATCATACCATCTCCGTTCCTTTTATGACTGTCCAATTGTCGTATGCGTATTCCCTACGCAACAATTCCGTTGCGCCGCTTACGCGAAATAACTCTTCCACAAAACACCCTCCAAATCCTCCAGCTGCTCCGGTGTAAAGTACTACGAAGAATGTCAGTTTCTAGCAAATATTGAGAAGAGGAGTTTTATAGTGGGAAACACGGAAGCGTAAGGTGAGAGCGGGGGGTAATGGCAATGTACCTTTTGATCAACGCTCCAACTGTCTTGTCTTGTCTTTTTGAAGTCGGAAAGAATAGTCTTGGTGGCTTTGCCAACCACGCCGGGGTCGCTAGCAGCGCGCGTGGCCAAGATCTGGAGGACCTCGGGCATCCAAGACGGAGGGGGTGTGGCGTAGGGGAATGCCTCAATGAGGGCACCCAAGCCCAGGACGGCAGCATGACGACGTACGATCTGCTTGTTTGTGTCTATGGGCGTTTCGGTGCCGGGGAGCTTCCGCTTGGGCATTGGGTTGAGGCGGAGACTGTCTTCAAAGCGTTTTTTGAGAGTCTGAATCATAGGGTCACGGATCCGCTTTGGCGAGCATCGAATCATGCCGGCCAAGGTAGCCGACGCGCAAGACCGAACCTCGAGCTGCGTGTCCGCCAGCATGTCGCTGACGGCATTGAATAAGGTCTCCCGTTGCTTCTTCTCGATGAGGAAAAGACGACGGAAGTAGATGACCTGCATATTGACCATGGATCGCAGACGTTGGTGCCAGCTCGTGGCGGACTTGCCAATACGGACCAGAGCGTCGATAAAGAGGCCGTCTTCGCCAATGCGGAATGGAATGTTGGGCAGATGGCGATAGACGTGATAGGCGAGGCGCATCAACTCTGGGTCTTCCTTGACATCCATCATGTGGAGCAGTTGTGCCATGAAGGGATCGGGGAAGAACGGCATCAGCTGCGTGCACTCCTGGGACGACAGTGTGCTGTCGAGCCAAGTCAAGACAGTCTTGGAGCCACTTGTGTAAGAGGAAGGCGTTTGCTGACCTGGAGTGCGCTCATGGCGCCACTTCTCCAGACGGTCAAAGACTTCAAGCACCGTGTCCGAGAACTCCTTGGTAGGTTCGTAAGGACGAATACCGAGAGAAGATGCAGACTTGTTGGCATCCAAAAGCTTGTCAACGTTCTCAAAGGATTCATGGTAGCGTGTGCGGTAAATGGTGGCAATGACACGGCCCATTGCCTCTCTGACGGTCTTGTATGGGTGGTCAATGTGCGAGAGAAAGTCTGCGAGGATGGGCTTCTCGTGGCGGAAGTGCCAACCCGAATCGGTGATGATGAATTCCAACACCTGAACCTTGCTTGACTCCTTAAAAGCGGCGTTGGAGGACATGTCGAGCCTGAAGGCACTCAGAGTATTGACCAGCTCGTGGGACCGGCGAGGGTCCTTGGGGTCAACGGTGAGATGCAGGCAAGATACCCAGTACTGCAAGTTCTCGGGCGTGAGGTCTTCGTTGAGAACCTTCAGCATCAGAGGCGCAGCGAACCCCCAGACTTGGTTGCGGTACTCAGGAGGATCGTCGCTGGAGCCGCACAAGAGCGCCGCCACAATCTCCGCCGTGGCACGATGCTGATGCTTGTCGCTGCCGTCGCCGTACACCTCCATGGTCAACTCCTTGACGTCGTCTAGCTTGATCGCTGTGCCGCCGTAGTGCATCAGATCAAATACGTGCATGAGCATGTACACGTTGCCCATGCGGAACCTGTCCGCGTTCGCGTCGCGGGGCTCTTGCTTGAGATAGTCAAAACAAGTCGTCAGCCACTCTCTCGTAATCATGTCACCAATTTGTTTCCTGACTGCCGTCTCCGTCTCGTCGTAGTCAGTGAAGGGTATGGGTTTCGCTCGCGAGGCAAGGAACTTCTTGCCCCAGACCAACCAACCGGGATGGTCGGAATCAACCATGTACTCGGCATTCTCGGGACTAGCAAACGCATCTAGGTACTTCTGCGTGAAGGCTGCATCCCCCTTAGGGACCTCAATCGTAATCTTATTACGATCCTTCTCCTTCTCCAACAAGTAGTTGCGGTATTCGTGATCGTAGGCGGCGCGCATCTCCACGGCTTCGAAGACGGATGTGAACGCAGACATATAACTCGCACGTAGCCCAGGATGGGTGTCGTTCGTGCCTTGCGTCACCAGAGCAATAAACTCCGGGGGTGCTAGGGTGTCGAACCGTAGGCACATGTTGCTAGCGAAGATGGCGCATCGAGAAGCTATCTTCCAATGGGCAGCCTTCGCCATCCTTGTCAACTCCAATCCGAGAGCAGCCTTCTTCTTCTCGACGCGTTCCCGCCTCTGGACGATGAAGTTGTGGCGGCTGCTGATGGCTTGGGAGCAGTCGTCAGTTGGGCGGATCGGCTCCACAAAGCCTTGGTTGACGATGATCATCCGCTCGAAAGGCTTTCCAAAGTCAAGCAGAGGGAAGAGTGCCGTTGCACCAAGCTGCTGAATGCTGGGCTTGTCAATGGTGCCCGCTCGGAGGTAGAGGCGGAGGGCATCTGGGGCAAATCTCCAGTCCCTGATCATGGTCTTGAGCAAGCTGGTGAAGAACAGGGTATACATGGCACCCTTGATACGATCATGGTCCACCTCGTCCAGCGCCACCCGGAGCCTGTCGAGAAGGATGGGGATGACCAGGGGCCGGCCGCCGATGAGAGCTTTGAGCGACGAATCAAGGGCATTCTGGGCAACTCGACGGACATCGGCGTACGGGGACACTGACGACTGAGCCAGGTTTAGAAGAAGCTGCTTGTCCAACTCGCTCTTCTGCCGTGCCGAAGCGTTGTGTTTAACACGAAGCAGTTGATACGCGTCCGCACGTTTGATCAGGAGTGGTCGCGGGTAAACTTTGCGAAGGCCGCTAATCTTGAAAGCAGAGATGTCCGACTTGTAAAGGCGAAGATGTCTCTCCAGCGGGTGGGCGGACCGCTCAATGCCGACGTCGGTGATCCATGTCCTGTAGGCCGCGTAGAGCGCTGTGAAGCAGGACACGTCGTCTTCCTGATGTTGGTTAAGAAACTCGTGGCTTCGGCACAGGAGTTGTCCGACATCTTCCCTCAGCTCGTGCAGCTTGTGGTACGCAGGATCTTCGTCGGTCAAAAGGTAACCAGCGTCATAGCGGTATTGAGGACGCGTCTCCTCGTCTTCGGCGGCCTCCGCGAGGGGGTCATCCTCGTCCATCGCGATGTCGCCATCGCCGTCGACGCCAGTGTTCCCGTTCGGGCTCTGGCCGGAAGCACGATGGGGGTCGAATAACGTTGCCATTCCCGATATGACTAGCCTTATCTGTTGGAATAGTCTCGAGACCTCATCGGACCATTCCTTGTTCTTTCCTTTCCGACTCACGGGGGGGTTCTCGCTCATGAGCAAGTCCAGTTTCTGCGCCGCCGCCTTGGTCTGTGAATCGAAGAGTTCTACGGCGAACTGTACCTCTCCCGCGGATGGCCGATGCCACTTGATAGTCAAGTCAGCAGGAGACGTTGTCTTTCCCCAATCGGTGACGTCGAGTCCGCGCTTGATGACGTCGGGCTCGTACAATGCAGTGTCGATGGGGTATGTGTGCGTAAGGTTCAGCAGGAGGTGGTGGATGTAGTTAGAAATGTGGATGGTGGGTAAGCCACGGCACTTCTCCTGCATGTATTTGGCGATGTCATGAAGCTCGGTCTGGTATTTCAAGACTTCGTTGCCGACATGTACGACTGCCATGCCGAGCATGCTCACGTGCCACACAAGTGCGCGGTCCCTGGGCAGGTAGTCGGTACCGCTACTCCGGTCTGACGCGGCATGGTTGAAGTCAATCTCGTTGCGGATGTTGACAATCAGCATGGGGATAAAGACCTTGAGAGTCTTTTCGGGGTTGACCTTGCACAGGGCGTTGAGGATCCATGCCATCGCGTCTCTCGCCTGGTGCACGACGTGAGTGGACACGAAGGATGAGAGCTTCTCGAGGGCCGTGTCGAAGAGCTCTGGCGAGAGCGAAGCGAAGAGGGGAGACAGGGCTGCCGGCAGCGCATTGATGACGTTGTCCTCTGGTGTACCTCCCCTGATGTGGGACGCGTCCGGCAAGTTCTCCAAGAGGGTGAAGACCTTGCCAAGGAGAGCGATGACAAACTCGCCAAGTCCCGCTGTTGAAGATCTGAGAATGTTTGCCTCGTCCTCGTCCGAGAGTTCACTGTCGTAATCAAGCTTGATGTCTTGACCCTCACGCTCCATCCGTTCCATCTCGCCTTGCACCCACTCCATCGCCAAGGCGGTGCCGTGAACGGAGTCGCTGTCCTTGGTTAGAGGCACCATTGGGATGCTGTAGGCCACGCTCTGGATGAAATTGAGGGTGTACTGCGTCTTCCCCAGATCGTTGGCGTCGATACCAGGAAGAGCAAGGGCAAGAAGAGCGGTGATATGACAGCGGAACCCCTTGGTCTTGGACATGACGTTGGCAATCATCTGCAAGCCGTTCAGACTTGACGTGGTGCGGTGGACCTCGACGAGACCCTGCAAACTAGGGTAGAAGCGCTGCAGTGCCCCGGGCAAGATCAGGTTAGGTTCCAGGTAGGCTAGACCTTGGAGCGATGCGTAGTAGTAGTGAGCGACCCTGTTGCTCTTGGAGAACAGGCCCATGTAGGTAACCTCCTTGAGCGCAGACACAAAGCGGCGCTTGAGTGCAGGGGTGATCCTGCGGTCCTCTGGCGTGTCCAGCTCGCCGCTGTTCTCGCGGTTCCAGCGGGAGACAAAGATATCTGTGAGATAGACGGTGAACTGGCCAAGGAATGTCGTCCATGACCCGACATTGGAGGGGTGGTAGAAGGTGTCGATGGCCTCGAGTAGGCCCTCGAGGCTGGCTAAAATGGAGCTCTCTTGTTCCAAGCACTTGGGCGACAGTGAGTAGACGATCCACCTGGCGATCATGTAGGCCGTTGGATACTTCTTCTTATCCTTTTCAAGATATAGACCGAGGCCTGAAGAGTAGTCCAAAGTCGAATACGGCGAGTTGGACTGGCCAACCGGGATTTCCGTTAGGCGAAGGATAGCGGTGAATATCCAATCCGACTGCTCCCGCGTGAAGATGCCATGTGCGTCAAAGGGAGTGTTGGAAGCCTGGAGGAAGTCACGGGCCATACGGGAGTAAAGATCAATGAAGAAGACGTCAAAGCTCTTGGATCTCGCGATGAGGGACCAGAGGTGGAACAGCGTCGGCATGAAGTCTTGAGGCTGGGAGCACGGCACGGACGCGGGGGCGACATCGGTGGGAAGCAGAGCATTGATGGCTCCAACAACAATGTAGGCATTGGAGACATCGGATGTGCTAAAGTAGGGGAGGAATTCATCGAGCATCTCCTTGCGGTCTTTGGGGTCGAAGTAGGTCTGGGCGTGGAGACACAGCTTCCACAGCTGCTTCTGAGAGCGGCGACGGTTTGCCTGGTGTGAAGCGACCTCTGACGGCAGGACCAGGGCCTTGATCTCTCTCCATAACGGACGCCAATCGAGAAGTAGGTCGTCGACGGGTTTCAGGTAGTGGTATTTCCTGCGAGAATGGCACGGTTAGCGGATGGCGGTTCGGCGAGACAGGACAGAACAAGAGATTGGGTGGGCAGGGCGCACCTCGTCAGGATGACCACCATGCGCAGGAAGCGGTCGGCAGTGCTCGGCTCGAGGCCAGGAGCGAGACAGAGATGGTAATAGAGCTTGGCCAGGGTAGCGCGAAGCTCGCGCGTCATCTCGAACTTGAGGTTCAGCCATCCCGTCAGCTCCCTGGTCCAGTGCAGGGCGCCGGGGCTGAAATCTTCGGCCTTGATGGCGATGTAGAGCTGCTTCAAGATGCCGGCCAGGGCAGCATCGCGCTGGGACTCCTCTTCGACGGGGAAGGGTAGGTGGTTGAAGTAGCTGAAGGTGCGCGGACGGTACCGCTTCTTGTCATCTTCGTCGGTTTTTGTATAGGGGGGACCGGGGGAGTTGGATCTAGAGATTGTATCGACGGAGACGAAATGGCTCGATAAGAAGTGAGCGGTGGAGGCGGCGGCCAGGGCGGCGGCGTGGTTGGAGGGCTCAGGCCCCGGTGTCTCGTCCATGGTTGCAATGGCTGCGATGGCGTCCGGCGGAGACGACGCGAAACGACACGACACGACACGGAGACGGAGACGGAGACGAGGGGTTGAGTGATGGTCGGAAGTTTGCGACTATTCGCTGGACTGAGCGACCGAGCGGAGGAGAAGCAGGCAACGGTCGGGGTGGTCGCACAGGGTGCAGCAGGATTCAAGCTCCCGCTCCCACACGACAGCCGAGACGCAATGCAGGCAGCTCGGGGCGTCGGGTGCGGGTGGTGTCGTCGGTCGCGGGGCGTGCGTTGATCCGGGAACGGGGAGAGAGACTCTGGGCGCGTGCACGAGATGGAGGATGGATCGATTGGGGTCGATGGACGGAGGGGACGACAGAGAGGAGGTCGAGAAGGACGAGAGAGGTCTCGCGGATCGAGGATGGGCCTGTCTTTTTTTCCCTCTCGTTGATATCGGTAAAGGTGGTCGGATTGAATGCCTGTCTATCAATGGTGGTCAATTGAGTATGTACCCGAGACTCGAAGCTGAGTAATGAATTTGGTGATGACGTCCTAGTCTCTTGTGCTTCTCCGCAGGACCCGCGCTGGGTATCTTGGCCACGAGACAAGAAAAGCAAAAGGGCAAAGAAGCGGCAGGATATGTCTCGAAAGAGGAGAAAAGAGACAAAAGGGAAGCTGGGGGTGTTGAATGGCAGCTCAGTTGTTTTTCAAGTCGGGGGTAGCAGAAGGAAAGATGGGAAAATAAAAGGTATACGACGCATGCATGCACGGCTGGTGCTGATGCTGATGCTGATGCTGATGTAGGGGAGGTACCCAAGGCAGGTGGGTAGAGAAGGGTTCTCAAGGAGGGAAGGTAAATAAGGCAGGTAGGAGCGGGAGAGGCAACAGGATAGAGGACGTGGACGACTTACTCGCCGAGAGTTTGTGTGCCTGCCTTGCCTTGTGACCGGACGCAGCGCAGGGCAGTACGAAGAGGGATGTTGGGAGGTGTTGGTGCCGCCGCAGTTGAGCGGACTTTCCAGGTGGTTTGATGATGCAGAGCAGCAGCCTGGGCTGGGCTGGGCTGGACTGGGCTAGGGGCACACGCTCGTCTTTGATGGGGGAAGGCGGGGGAGAGCTCGAGATGAAGTGTGCCTAGGTGGGGATGAATGAATGAATGAATACTACATGTAATGAATGTATCCTTAGGGCAAACGAGCAGCGTGCGGGTACATCAGAGCCGCATACGCACCCGTGGCAGCCTTGCACGGGCAGGTTCCAACTTGGATTACGTCTTCTAGTGTCTACCTGTGCCTACCCTGCCAATGCAATGAGTGACTGATGGCAGCTGCGTCCCAGCGCTATTTCCTGCGTTGTTGCTTGCCCGTTTCGTTTCTTAGCCGTCCCTCGTCTGAGCGGACGGGAGGAAGGACCCCTCTCCCTTCCTTCTTACCTCCGCGTCCGCCCTCTTCGGACAGTCTAATCTATACCTTAGGCCTTAGTACCTACCTACTTTCATGCAGGTACTCCGTATTCTTTGGTATCTACTCGCGTGCACCACCTTTGCCTGTCATTTATCATCACGACACCATGCATCATTACGGCCTCGCGGTTTATACCACCAATGCCACCGCAACACCAACAGCAAGTATTCAACCCCATATCTCGCGGATCCCATGCGCATCGTTCAAGGAGAAACACACCCATCGTCGCTGACTGCTCGTATTCATCCCTTGCCGTGCCACCTTCTCGCCTGTCACCAACCAACGATAAGCGCTACTAATCATGCACCATGCAATCAAAGTCCAACCAACACCAACCACATGCTCCAATATGTCTGTCGGCTATCTGCATCACCGACCATGTCCAGCACATTTTCGCCGCCAAGCAATTTCGATCGAGTCGCATCTACGAATACGACCAACAACAGTCTCGGGGACTCTCGAGCTTGCTTCCAAGTCGCCTCCTGCCCATCTGCTGATTAATCATACAACCACATGCCGACATCTGCTCATAGGTGGGGGGGGAACCGGCCGAGCGTTCCCGGTCCGACCTGACTCTCCCCGTCTGCAGCCCGCCCGCAGGACATGAACTAATACCTACACTAACCTGGTGTGGGTAGTTTAGGTTGGACATGGACATCCATGGCTATCACGGACACCCAACTGGTCAATGCTTGTCGCCTGGGTGGTCTCGTCTTGTTTCCCCTTTAGCTCGCCGAAGGCGGCACTCGGAGGACGCAATCATCCTCTCTCCTCCGTCTTGCGCGTTCCATGCATACTCCATTCCAGAACACAATCAGAAGCAGCCGGAATCTGGTCTCCGGAAGGTTTTCCATGTATCCGTCAAGCCGCCTCGATCCAAGGGTCCCACGTGTCCCGTATTTGTACGCCCGGTACATTATCGTGCCATGCCAAATCGCGTCGTGATCAGTACCGGATTTTCCAGATTTTAAACATATAACCGCCTTTGAGTCTTGCCTTAATACCACTGTACCCCTGCCCGGGCGACCCACGCGGCGCGCACCCAAGCTGAGTTACCAGACGCTGCACGACGCAAGACCTAACATGATTCCAGTGCTTAGATGTTATGTATGCATGGTGCAACATCAAAGAGCCCGACATGGCTAAGATGATGAGTATTAATCTACGACCAGCGAGTTCAGCCAGCCCCGACAATCTCTGCGACACGTTCTCAGCCTTATGCGTTTGAGACGCAAACCTACTCCTCAGCCAGAATGATCTCGGTAAAAGCAATAATCGCCTACCCAACAACACGGTAATCCAGACGCACTAGGCTGGCCCAATGCAACGGAGCCCTACCGCCAGTGGCCTGCCGCCTCCGTGTCGGCCCGTCTCAATTCGGCTCTGCTGCCCCCATTGCGGGTTTCCAGACCGCCGTACCTCCAATCCCCTTCGGCAATCGACATGTAGATTGCAAATGAACCGTGGCCCGAAAATACACCAAGTCATACGACACTCTCCCTCTCCAAATTCTCACCATTAGGCTCATGAGGTTTGTGGTGCCACCAGCTGGTTGTGCTGACTCACGCACGCTGCTGCAGGCCTCTCTCTATCCGTACCATGGTCAACTCATTCAATTTATTCCAGGATCCCCGGACCCCGGCAGTGACGTTGAACGCCTCAATTTTGGAGTCTCGAGGAAGGATAGAGATCCATCTGGAAACCAACGACAGAGTATCACTTCTCGTCCGCCCGCTCAGAGGGGACTTGAACAACTTCAATCTGTTCAATATTGAATCAGTCATCATGACTACCGTAGACGAAGAAGCAAGCAAGTAACACCAGAAATTGTCCTCTTGTGTCCGCCAATTTGCTCACACCCTTCTCAAGACATTTCCAAGGCCTCTACCACTTCGAGGACCGAGGGCCAAATCTTGGATGAACCATCATCCCCAACGGGCCTTGTGGCCGCCTTGACTCGCACAAGGACCCGGACCAACACCATCCTCGAAAAGGTCTCAGTTCGCGATCGCATCCGGCACTTTACCTTTGCATGGTACACTCTCACGTGAGTCCTAGCCCCCCCCCCCCTACTTTCCGGTCCCGCGCGCCGGGCCGCCGTCTGCTCCACCCCACCTTTGACCCGGCCCTCCGACTAACATTCCCTACCTTAATCAGTATGTCGACAGGCGGCATCGCCCTTCTCCTCGGCGCGACCCCCCACCGCTTCCGCGGGCTTGACACGATCGGCATTGTCGTATTTGTTCTCGATGTCGTCCTCATTTTCCTCATCACCGCTGCGCTGTGCCTCCGCTTCTCCATGTTCCGCAAGACCCCGGCGATGGTCATCACTAACCCCTCCGAGTTTCTCTTTATCCCGACCTTCTTCCTCTCCATTGCTGCCGCGCTATCAAACATACAGCACTACGCCGTTCCAAAATGCGGTCCCTGGCTCATTGTTACCCTGAGGGTGTGCTTTTGGCTGTACCTCGTGCTCACTTTCCTCCTTTCCGTCGGCATGTACCACCTCCTTTTCAACGGCCGCAGAAGGCTTTCGCTCGATAACATGACGCCGGCGTGGATTCTTCCCATTTTCCCCGTCATGTTGTCCGGTACTCTCGCTGCCTTCATCGCCACTACACAGCCGCCGAACCAAGCCGTCGCCATGATGGGCGCGGGTCTCGCCGCTCAGGGGTTGGGGTTCTTCATCTCGGCCTTCATGTACGCCATCTACCTCTCGCGGCTGATGACAATTGGCCTTCCAATCCAGCGGCCCGGCATGTTCATCGCCGTCGGCCCACCAAGCTTCACAGCCGCAACGCTGGTAGCGATGGGCGCTCAAGTACCCCGTCTCGTTGCCGCGGCCGACTCCTTCATCCCCGAGTCCCTCCGCTCAAAGGCTTACCTCACCGATATGGAGAACCCTGTTACGGTAGCCTTGGCCGTCCGTGCCGCGGCCCTCTTCGCCGCCATATTTCTCTGGGGTCTGTCGTTCTGGTTCTTCTCCTCGGCCTTTTTGGCTACCATGATCGGCATGCCAGACCCTTCCTTTCATCTCAGCTGGTGGAGCTTTGTCTTCCCCAACGTCGGTTTCGCCATCGCAACGATCCGGATCGGCGAGGCCCTCGGCAGCGAGGGGCTGCTGTGGTTTGCCGACGTGAGTACCATCATCTTGGTCGCCGTCTGGCTCGTCATCGGCTTCTGTTGTATGCGCGCTGTCCTCAGGAAGAAGCTCGTGTGGCCTGGGCGAGACGAGGACAGCCACTGAGGTGTGGCGTTTCTGTTCATCCAGCAGGCCCTTCGGTTCCCGAGTTCACGAGAAATGTTATGACACACATGGGTGTCAGGAAAGTATGGGGCTCAGATGTGTCTTCCTGGTTTTTATTCTAGACTCGATACCCCCCTATCTGGATCCAGACCTGATTCAATCAATGTATGCATGATGAGATAGAGGCTTGGAATGTTTACACTGGTTCTTCTTGGCAGCATCAAAGTAGTGTTTGTGAATTACGCCTTACTTCACCTTGACAGAACAATGCGGCCCAATAGTTTACTGAAAGGAACCGTGACTGCTCATAACAAGGACGAGTGGCTCTTGCCCCAATTCCTGGTGAGCGCTTGACAATGGCTGGTGACCCAGGGCCCGGCTGAACAAGGGCCAGCTGAGCACGCTTTCTCACACAAGAAGATATCCATTCTCCTTCCTTTGGGGAAAAAAAAAAGAAGAATTGTTGATCCCCTCAACTTCACCAAAACCAAACGCCAAGCAAAACAAACAATGGCCTCCGACATGAGCCTCGAGAGAGATATGTCCTGGGAGTCGGATAGCCCCGACGAGGAGTTCAACGGCAACGCCTCGGACCTTGGATGGTTCATCAAGGACTGTGTCTTGGCCCACAAGAAGTGGCTCCAGGACCAGTCGTTCATCTGGAACGGCACCTTGCGCTTTGGCCCCCCCGGCCCCGTAAGTACCATGGTATCCTCACAGCCGTCGTGGCTTTGACGACAAGACTGACCGCGGGGGACAGGAGGCCAACATAGACTCTGACACCGGCTCCCGCGAGGCCCAGCACGGCCACATGGAGCTGGAGTATCCCGGCCCCATGGCCGACGCCCGCGGCGTGTCCATCACCGGCTACACCCGGACCTACCTGAACGGCGCCGAGTACGGCGTCATCAACACGGCGTTCAACGCCCTCGACCAGGAGCACGCGTTCACCGTCTACTTCGTCATCGGCCCGCGCGACCCCGAGGACGCGGCCACCCGCGTCTTCGACGTCGACGGCGTCCGCCTCTACCTCCAGCGGACCGGCTTCTTCGACGCGCAGCGCCGCGACCAGGAGCTCGCCCACATGCGCCGGCGCCACGCGCGCTTCTTCCAGAACCAGCGCCCCATCTTCCTGGTCAACGACCCCAAGGCCGCGGGCCACGACCGCGTCCTGACGGTCAAGTTCGTCGTCGGCGCGGCCCACCGGCACATCACCGTCGCCGACCTCCGCATGTGGTTCTGCGTCACCGGCTTCTTCGACCAGCGCACCCGCGACCGCGAGATCGCTGCCGAGCTGGAGTCCGTCGGAGCGCGGCACGCGCTGCGCGGGCACGCCGACGTCCAGGAGTACCTCGCGGGCCTCGACCCCGGTAACGCGTTCCGTTGAGAGCTGCTTTGGCCGGCCGGTATCTGCCGTGTTGTATGCCATGCCTTACTCCACCTTGGCCAGACACCATTGCTGACTATTGTTAAAAGCCTCTCTTACTTCTATCTACAAATGACGAAGAAAATCGATGGGCGTCATGCAGGAACGAACTGGGCCTGGAATCAGAAGGAATGGCCACGCCTTGGCGACACCCGTCTGGTACAATGCTTTCGTTAGTAGGAAAATAAGCGGCCGTCAGCAATGGGATGGATGTTGGCCAGACACAGTCTCTGGTAAATGGTGGCCTCTCATTGAACAGTTTCAGTCTCTTCGTGACATGGTTCTTGATATGCCGGTCCTTACCCGCCGCTACTTCACGTGGGA
The DNA here is from genome assembly GCF_030913465.1 of Colletotrichum navitas. Lineage (NCBI taxonomy): Eukaryota > Fungi > Ascomycota > Sordariomycetes > Glomerellales > Glomerellaceae > Colletotrichum > Colletotrichum navitas. The sequence continues at coordinate 32,640 of NW_026850630.1, read as the reverse complement.
TGAGACGGGGGCAGAGTCATCTGCGGCTTCGTGTATTGCCGTAATGAAGCGGAGTTGAGATCATCATGCTTATGGCGTGCCTTTAAGCTTCTCGTTCTTTGACTACATGTTTTCTTCTGAGCAAACCCGTCCATGGACTAACAGAAACCACTTTGCGCCGTTCGCCGTGGCCAGAATGCGATCAGGTCACTGGTCCGTGTTCAACTGGTTACGTATCACGTCGTTGTTGCTCCAATGCACTCGATGGACCTGCTTGCCCGCTCGAAGAACTATCAACGTCCAGGCTGACATGGCGAACGTTAGGCTGCATCATGGTGACGACGTCAGTCATGACCTCATCGTGATGGAGTCATGTCCTATGCAGCTTTGACCGACTATCCCTAGGCCGTGCATTTAACTGACCCAACCCGACGGAGAACTTCTGAGAGGCTTCTATGCGTCGCCCGGCATACAGGCTTCAGTCATACTAGACTCTGAGATACCTCGGGAGCCCGGTTCCGTGGCAAAACGATGTCATGCGCGAGACATATGGCTTAGTAAGTCGACCTCAGTGCTCCTGAAATCGTCTCTCATGCCGAGATCAGAGTGCTTTGCGCACACCTCATGCGCAAGGCTTTGAGTTTTTGAGGGTTGACTACCCATCATGCACATGGCCCAGAAAAGCAGAAAGGGGTTCATGGGCTTTCAAGGCTACCCGTGCGGACCGAACGACGCCGGTTGTCATCCCACGTGGCACGGGGTCTTGTTGCTTTCGGGAGGCTCTCATTATGGGACTGAAGGGCCGGGAAAAAAAAAAAACTCTACATGATAGGACGGACTGTGTACCGGCTCTCGGGTATCTCAAGCTGGCGGAAGAAACGACGCGAACAACACGCCCTGGATCGCAGCGTACATGACGAAAAAAGTAACGATCCTGCCGCCCAATCCCTGCCGCTTGCCGTCGGCGCCGTTATCCAGCAGGCAGCTGGCAGTCCACCAGTACCACACCGCGTACCCAGACGCAATCCTGGTGATAATTTGCACATGGTACGTCGTGATTGCCAAAACAGCGAGCAGGACCTGGGCCGCTGCCATGGAAATTACCAGAGCCGACCTCGTGCCATCCCGCTGCGGGACCGGCTTGTCGGCCATCGGAGTCCGCGTCAACCCCGACATTCCGGTCATGACTTCGCACCCGGAAATGACGAGCAAACCTAGCACTGGCGCGGCGAGAATGAACAGAGGAACGTTCGATAGCGTCCAATAGCGGAATAAGCCAACGCCCCTGCGTCGTGCAGAACGTTAGCGAGTCGAACAGTACCCCAGAAGAAAAATTTTACTACCAGCACCACCGGCCCAAAGTCCACCTCAAATCCCCACAAGTGCCGCCCGACCACCCGACGGTGTACGGGCAGGTACCGGAGCAGTTGTGATAAGACAAAAAAAGCAACAAAACCCTGTGTGTACTTACCAGTAATGTTCCTGTACAAACGTGTAGATGCTGGGCACGGTCCGCGCGCACCATGGGCGCGCCTCGGATACGCCGGAACAGTATCGCAACCATGCCAGCGCCTGTGGAATGACGGATCCGGTCGCCACGAGGAGCCCGCCGACTACGAGACCAAAGAGAGTCGCAAGGTTCGTCAGGCCCGTAGGGCTGGTGAGAAGCGAGGGCAGAAACATCAGGCATTCGGCAACGAAAGGGAGACCGTTCAAGAGGCCGTTGGAGCGAGAGGCGGTCGCAAGGCCGAATATGGCGCCGGCGAGGACCTGGCCGGCGGTCCAGCGGAGAGAGCCTTTGGGCTCGTCCGAAACGCAGGAGAGAACGTAGTAGCCGGCGAAGGAGAAGAAGGCGCAGAGGCTCTCGGCGTAGGGCGCGGAGAGGAAGAGTCCGGCCGGGGACAGGACGTGAAGAAGAGCCGACAGGAACGCCAGTCGTGGGCGTGAGAAAAGCTTGAGCGTCAGCTCATAGAGCATGAGTACCGCAAAGAGATGGGCGACGTGAGCAACGACGATGGCGAGAGCGGCTTCCAGGGCGCCAGTGCCGTCGTCATGGATGCCGAGCAGCCGCGCGGACTTGACCAGGCCCGACACGATGACGGGCAGGCCCGCGTTGAAGGCCCATTCCTGCTCGAAGACGTAGCCTCGCCTGGCGGACTGGGTGTAGTACAGTGCGTCCCAGCGGGTCAGACGGGTGACGATGGAGAGGTCGGACTCGTTGCGCCGGAGCATCAGCGTTGTCGAGGTATCATAAGATGGCGCCACGGCGCTGCCCAGAGCGATGGCCAGCAAGAAGGCCTTCCAGGCCGCGAAGGACGCGATCAGGGTTTGCCGGGGTCGAGATTCATGACGGTATAGCATGACTGGATGGCTGGATGACGTCGGACGAGGATGCCTGCCGAAAGGTTGATGAGCGGGATATGCCGCGGACCCGGGCGGTTCATGGGATGCCGTGTGGGATTGCCAAGCGGTCGGGGAGCGCGAGGCCAGAATTGGATCTAGTCTCAATGTGAGGAGGAGGAAAAAATGTGAATGCCGTACCCGATTATGTCGGGTGGATTGGGGAGGGGTCCTCGAGATTCCCGCGGATTGCGTTGTTGCGAGGCTATCGGAGCCTCGGAGGAACGATCGTCGTTGAGCGCACGCGGTGCCACTTGGCCAATTGGGCGTCGTCGGTGAGTTAGGTAAGTGCGGTGGGCTCGGTGAGTCGGTTCCTTCCGGGTGATGTGCCTGAGGTGGTGCACGAGCCAATTTCAGAGGAAGGAACCTGGATACCCTTGCTCTGTTTGCAATTCCTTTGTTCTTTCTTTTTTCTTCCCCCTTAGTATGTATGATCTTCCGCCCAGCCGGAGTCCGGGACCGCAGACTTGCAGGCAGGGCAGGCTCCCAGGATTGTGATTACCGGAAATCATCGACGAGTGGATGAGCCCCTCAATACCAGCCCCTTTTGCCCCCTTTTCCGAAGAATTCTTCTCGAAGCGCCATGCTCTCTCTCTCTCTCTCTCTCTCTCTCTTTGGATCCATGCCATGATGAATCGAGCCGATCCAGCCCAGCGGGAGAGGTCTCTTGGTCTGCCACTGGAGGAGAGTGAGTGTGGCGAGGTCCTGGGCAGTCCCACTGAACAGGGCTCGCTTGCTCGCTCAGTCCAGCATTCTTACTCCTTCAGGATTGGGAAAAGGGGCTCCTACAAGAGCGAGCTTCATCCCCTTAGTTGACCGCCTTCGTGCTTCTCCTAACCCCTGAGATCAGCACATGAAGTGCATTCTTTAGAGGTGGCGGGGTTAGACGCGGACCATCATGTGTGCTCACTTCTCGCGCGAGCGAGAGAGGGAGGGAGAGAGAAATGTCGCGCGTAGGGCGCATGCGCGTATCCATATCCATAGGGGCCACGCCACAGAAGCAAGGGATGTTGAGGCAGCCGGACACAGGACACGCCAAAGCGACTCGATGCATCAGCTTATTCCAGATGCGTTTGCAGCTGCAGACCGCCATGTTGTGCGAATTACCCAATGCAACCACCACCCGCAATCCATCGGGTAGAGAAACGACAGGGCCGACGTCTGCCGGGAAGCAGCCAACAGAAGACTCGATGGCGGTGGCTCACCTGCGTCCCTAGCCCCAGAGGCAAGCAAGCAAGCAAGCCACTTGCCGGTCTTGTATTCAATCAGTGAGGCAACTCCCGGACGATCCGCGCAGCGAGAGGGGCGGGAGGAGATGCATGTGAGTGGAGGAGAGGGTTGGCGGCTGATCTGGATTTCCCCGACTCTACTAAAATTGTATGTACGGATAGATCAGCCGGGCTTGCCCGCCCCGGTCTGTCTGTCTGTGATGGATCCCAACGCGAGGTATTGGCATGTGCAAATGCAAGCCTACATACGGATACAGGAGGTGAGAAAGAGAAGAAGCAGTAGCAGAAGCAGAGAACCGTTAGACTCATTAGCATCGCAAATCACATGCGCCGCGGGAGAGGGCGAGGTTCGGATGAGACATTGCATGAGTGAGGGGGGAGCGGATGTTTGCTAGTTTGCTACGGTACTGACTGAATGAGTTGTAGTTGGAATAGGTACTTTACTTACTACCTAGGTAGGTATGCAATCGATTCCGTCCTACTTAGTGCCTGCCCGACGATGGGAATCAGCTCCGGAGGGGTAAGCACGACGTCGCCGCCGTCCCCAAGAACCTAGGTAGGTAGGTAAATAGGTAGGTAGGTAGGTGGTAGTTTACCTACTGAGTAGTACATCGTACATTACCTACAAGCCACACGTGCCTGTAATGTTATCTATCCACGGCTGCACCGAGTTGTGGAGGCTCCTGCCTTTGTTCCCCACGTCCCCACTCAGTTTGTATGCTTATTGAGGCTTCACTGTGTGACTGTCAAGGAAGCAAGGGCCCTCCTGCCCTCTTCCGAAGTCTGGGGCATCTGCATCCATCTGCAGCTGCATCTGCGTCTGCATCTGCGTCGACATCGACATTTGACATCTGCACCATTGCCTTATGTAAGGCACACCATATCGGGCAGGTCGTCCTGCCCCCAACATCTTTCCTCAGTCTTCTTATTCCGTACTTGTATTCGTAACCTTAAGGAACAGCAGGCATGGATGGATACTACTACTACGTACCTACTTACCAGCCAGTTTGTTCTTCTTTGTTTCATGCAGGAGCCCCCACCGTCTGACCTCCTGGATATTCTTCTGGCTGAGACGCGGCCCAGTCTCCGTTTGAGCTTCATGCTCAGAAAGAACCTGCCGGCGGTCAGGTCGTCACCAGACTTGGCAATCGACGTCCGTTCGGCGTAGCCGCCGGCTTGGCTGCTGCACGCATCCGCCTTTCCTTCTTCGTTCTCTACTGCCTACCGACCTACCTACCTGTTGTCTTCTGTTTTGTTGATACATACCCCTTTCCGGCTTTTGTTGTCGTCTGCAGACTCGGATCTGCGAGCCAACTGAAAAGACCAAGAATGCATAGCTGCTGCCTCATGCTGGTAGTGTGTGGGATGAATATCCATCCGTCTCATTGGGTCCCTTGCGATTGGACCCCTCGCGCTGTCAACTGACTTCTTTGGTAGCGTATGTGAGATCGTGGCGTGACGGCTGCTTATACCTCCAACTGCTGCCGTTTGCGAGACCCAACTGCTGGCGATCAATGCGGCCACGGCGCCCCAAGTAAGGACGGGAAATAAGCAGGCCAGGCTGACTGACCATTGTCCGTCGTCAACACGCACGCCCATTACCACCCCTCGAGGCTTAGGCTATCATCCTTGTCAGCATGGGTGGCGCCTCTGACTTGCCCGAACCGTTATCGTTTGAGCTCAGTCACTCTCCTTGCGCTGATGTCGACAATGGGCGAGATAGGACACGCGCACCTTAGGTACATCTCACCGCCGTTGCACACCCGACACTGTCTCGCATCGACGTCTTGCCATTCGCCCTGTCGCATCGCACCGTATTGCACCACACACACACACACCACTGCCAAACGGAACCAATCACAACGTTGGAGTCATCCTGCCAGTCACTTCGGATCTCAGACACCGGAGAATGGACATGGCCAGACGCGCTTCTCGAGTTGCGATGCGGAACACATTCTCCCTGATCCATCTTCGTGTAGCCTGGTCAATTGGGCAATAGTGGATTGACTCTGGACTCGGGTGAGGAGGAAGAGCCCTGGGGTGTCCAAACATTGAATAACTTGGAGACTGCGTCCGGAGGTCGACAGACCCATCGCCCGGGGACACTAACACCACCTCCCGCCCACAACGTCACGGCGTAAGTGCAGGCACAGCGTGTCTAGACTGGATGCACCGAACACGGTCCCTGCCAGCCGACAAAGACCCGATTGGGCATCGCGAACGATTCCTGAATTTGGATTCCTCGTCCGATCAAATCAGACATGGAGCGCCCATTGTTGTTGGGGATGGCGCGAAACAAGCGCTCGAAACGAAACAATTAGGCTTCCACATGTCACCGAACCGACTGGTCTGGTCTGGTCTGGTCTGCTTCCGAGCAACAGCAGCAGGCCCGGCTGCGACGTGTTCCGGCCTAGGCAGCCCTGGCGTCTTTTCCCAGTTTACCAACCGTCTACTGCGAGTCTGCCTAAGGTGCAGACGGCTATCACTGGACGACGGTCTGATCTAACACTGCTCGTCGGCTCGAGACGTCTCACGCGGAGGTTGCGATGGGAGAAGACCAAGCTTCCGGCTATGGTGGCGCCCGTCTCCTGCGACACCTCGCCTCACCTCTTTACCACCAATGCATCCGCCACTATCAGCAGAGACGTGTTGGCGACGCTACCTTTGCCATCGCATAGCTGCATCTCACCAGACTCACTCCAGTGAGCCCTCGACAAGCCAATGAGGCAGCGTCGCTAGCAAACAATAACACGGCGTGAAGTTGGGCGCGGGCTTGAGCATTTTGATGCATCACAACAAGCACTGGCCAGCGCTCGACGCCAGCACTGTGTGGTAGAGCAAAAAGTGGTGGGTGCTTTGAAGGATCGCACAGTTGTGCGGCTTGCGTGTCTTGGGACGTCCAACCCAACTGGCACACCCTTTTTGGGAAGGGGGACGAACCCTCATGCTTCCCTGCCGAGAAGGCTTGCAAGGGATTCCCAAGCTGGCTGGCTATCCAGTCCGAGTACGGTACCTGCCGCCAAACACCGTACAGGGCTGATTAACTTCACAGCTTGTGGGGGGCTCCGGTGGTCCGGATCGCCTCGCCGGTCTGAGCATCTCACTGACATCAGCAAGCGAGTGGACCATGGCTCTACCGGTAATCTTATGGCGCGTGTCAGACCTTGAAGTGTCTGTGACCTTAAGAAGTGAATGTAATGGATTTGCTTGGAGAGAGACTTTATTGATTGCTACCGTAGGCACACATCCCTGCTACCGGGCTGGACGTTCATCATAATGGCAGCATCGTAAGGCATGATCCTGGTTTTGAATAGTCACTAGCACACATTCCGTTTTGGCTGGACTCGGGTTGCCGTCTACCGTGTCGGATGGGTTAGGGGAAAAACGCGCGGCCGGTATGCAACCAGCTGGATTTAGCAGCGAGCCCATGGTCATTCCCAGCTCGCGCAATGAGCGACAAGTCGAGTGTCGAACTCGGTTTCCAGCGACCCTCGTCTCGGCAGCCGTGTTTTATCGGGGCAACAGAAATAAGATGATTGCGAGAGGCGGCGAGAGAGCTGAGGCTCAGGCAGGCCACCACCATGCTGTGAGTTCATGGACATAGTAGCGAGCTGTGAGCGCCATCAATGGTGGCACGCACATCTAAACTACCGGTAGTATGACGCAAACTCCCCACACAGCACGCCCGCCCGACATTGCCGGCAAGCGACGCTGCTGCAGCAGGATCCCTGTCTGCTGCACAGCGGGACTTTCCCAGCACAACACAGCACAGCGTAGGGCAGCACGATTTCCTTTCCCTCATCGCAGGGACAGGACAGGATAGGCCAAACGCGGACGCACAGACGCCCAGACGGTGCTGTCACATGAGGATGAGGCGTGGTCTGGAGCCTTGATCTGATATTGCCCCTCACGCAAGAAGGGTGACGAAGGCTGTGAGGAAGCTGTGGAACACAATCCACTTCAAGGTTCAGCAAGGTCGGCGCAGGGCTTGGGCGACGAGGGCCCTTCTCGGCCCCATCAAATCTGAGATGCCTCGCAGTTCGCCGACGCAGAGACGAAGCGGAGGCTTGCAGCGATCGGTACCTTGTCGCAACTTTCCAGGCTTTGCATTTCTCAAAGTTTGTGAGTCGGCAGCGGTAGTGGCATGTGGATTAGGGAGGCTTTTCAGTAGTGCATAGGCTACTGCCGTTGTCACCCATATAATGTACTTGTCATAATATGGTTTAAGGCATTACATAAAGTTCCGGGCCAAGACCGTCGGGCCCAAACGAAGAAGCACAGCAAAAAAGCCGGACTGCTCGCCCATTCCGCAAGATTAAACGGCCGGGCTTGACGAAGGACTGGGTGAAGCCGACTACTGCGTGTGAGAAGGCAGCTAGCTAACAACAAACGAAACAAAAAGCGCATTAGTTTAGATAAGAGGGAGAAGCAGGCCCACGGGGGGGTTCGCGCTAGGACGGACGGCGTGAGTCTGGCCACCTCAGTCGGGCTGCTCAGAACTGCCCACGTAGTGTTAGTAGTAGTAGTAGTACATCTTTGTGCATGGGGTGGTGCAAGTAGTTTGTCGTGACATGTCGAAGCACGATGTGTTTGTTGGCGGGCTGGAAGAAAACGGTGAGGGAGATGGATGCGACGGAAAGTGAAAAGGAGAATAAGAGCGAGCGAGCTCCGGAGTCGCCAAAGCCATGCCGTGATTTCATCCCACAATCCCACATGATCATCATCATCATCATCACCCCATCCATACCCATCAACGAGAACGAGTCCACCACTTTCTTTGATGAGGCTCGTCACGAGTCGACACGTTTCTCGGTTTCTCCTCGGCATACGCAGCGAGCGAACATCTTGTTGGACATCTGAAGGATTGTGGCACACTGGGGGGGCTCCGGAATCCACAATCCATCCATATCGACGGAGCCGGAGTCAGCGTGCGTGGCAATCCTAGGTAAGCTTCCACGATTGATGTTCCCCTGTCGACTTCAAGCCTCGAAGGGTACGTACTCCTCTTCGCTGCTGCGGACTTGAATGAGTTACATACCGGTACGTAGGTAAGCTACTATGTAATTAAAGCCCTTATTTGGGGCGAGGTCCTTCATCAATTAATTGCCGTGCACGTTCGCTCGCTGACCGCAAACACAGCCTAAACTGGAGCAGCAAGCAGCTCATTTTACATTCTACCTGCTGTCACGGATACAGTCAAGGCACATTACATTGGACATACCCTCATCTCATACACCTACACGCGTATACACTACGGATATACAAACCTACCTGATATCATCTTTGTGTGGGTGCAGGTGCCGCACAGTCCAGTCGGACACATTCCACCGCCTCGCAAGGGGCTTCCGAAGCGAGTAGTCACGACCGCACCGCTCTTTCATTTCCTCGTGCTCCTCCTCTCCTCCTGCCTCTGGAGGGGGCGGCCATCATCGCCGTCACCAAAAAGGAGGACAAGCCAGCCAAGGTACGTACTGGATACCTTGCTCCGCAGTCATTTCCCCGCCAAATAAGACGTACACTACCTCTTCCCTCCACCCTCACTCTCTTCCTCTCTCCCTCTCCCTCTCCCTCTTCGTCGTTTGCCCAACCTCACTCTCTCCCTCTGGATCTCACTCACTTTTTCAACCTCATCTTCCATTCTCTTCTTATTTGCCGGCAGACTGGTTCGCCTTGTTTTCTGCTCTAGAGCTAGCTCTCTTGTTTTCACCACATCTCCTTCCCTGCTTCTTTCCGTTCTTTCCGCCGTCTAGTGTAACACGATCCTCTTGCACCTTGCACCTGACACCTGACAGTCCAAGGTACCTTCCCCAAGTGTACCCCGTGTACGTACCCATCCTCGAGACAGGAGGCGGGAGTCCTAGGTTCCTGCTGTGTTTCTGTACCTATCTACACAACCCACCTGGAAAACTAATCGTAGTGCAGGTACCTACCTAGGTAGCTGCAACCACACCACCAACCACCACCCCCACCACCGACTTTAAGACAGGAATCCTCCTCCCCCCTCTTTCCCATAAGCACAGGACAGTGCGCCGCCAAAGAAAAGGACTGAGATATCATTCCCTCCACCTCCGTCCCTCCCGTCTCAAGCTCGAGGCGGCAGTGAAGCTACAACACCACACCTCCACCACTTCGTCCCTCCTCGTCCGCCCGTGAGGTCAGGCTAGGTACTCTAGCACAAACCAACGGTGTACATCTTGCTGTAACCACCTCACACACCACCACCACCACCACCACCACCACCACCACACACACCACCACCACACATACCACCGCCTCCACCCCTCCCCCCGGCTACCCTTCAAACACTTGGTCTACCCTTGCCTCGACGTTTAGACCTTTCCATCAACTTACATCTATTTGGACCCTGGTGGCCGCTTCTTTCATCACTTCTCTTCCGTCCTCTTCCAAGCCTTCATAGGAGGTTTCCGACCCTTTGGGCCAGACCACGATACTCCCGACACCACTCATCTGCATCGTTCAATACAGTCACACGGCATCAACGATCGATTACGACGTACGACGGGTAAAAAAACGGCACCGTCAACCACCACCCCGCCGCCTTTTCGTTGCAACCGTGTGTCCGTTGCTTCCCACAACAAGGAATTCCCGACTTCCGAGCTACGAGACCCGGCACGACCAGCCATCGTCGGGTTCCCTTTCTGCCAATACGCAGTTGCAAAGTCCACCACCTCTGCCATTCCATCACTGCCAGCCCACCACTGCCGGTTCACGACACGGCGACACGGCAACACGGCAACACGGCTTCTTCTACGAATCCGCACAGCATACCACAGCACCAGGTAGGCCATCTCCACATATTCCCTTCAGCTGCCACCTCCTCACCTCAGCCCATCCCGCGCCCGCGGACGCCATCGACGCCTTCTGACTGCGCTTTGGGTCCACTGACCGCTTACGAGTCACACCCCTAAAGCCATCCAAGCCATAGAACCCTTTCCGTCTTGTCTTGCACCCCCTTTCAATTAAAACGTAGCTGTGCTTGCTGCCTTGGCTGGGCCTCAACGGAGAAGAGTCTCGGGGCTGACACTAGATGATTTACTTGTAGGCCGCTCATCTCCCTGCCACATCCTGCTCCCTGAGGTCGTCGTCCCCCTTTTTCCATTGTGCTCGTCTTTGTTCGTTCCCTCCGCCATATCCCACCGCCTCTGCCGCGTCCGTTCCAACTGTCGCCGCGTTGACCAAGCTCCTGTTCGTCGCCGTAGCGATCGATCCATCGCCAGGCACATCTTCACCGACCTCGACAACCTGCGCTATTAAATTGGATTGCAGAGAACGGGATTTACAGCATCCGAGCTGCACTGCAACCCTCACCGGCATCTGTAGCCACTCCGCCTGACTAGCTGCTAGTGGAGTAAGAAGCAGAGCTGTCCCGGCTTATACCTTGCAAATACGCGTATTCCGCAGCTCACCACGCGTATTCCGCAGCCCACCACGCCATACTCCTACATACGACGTTGTATACCGGTTCAGAGAACGCGAAGAGCCCACCCAAAACCGTCACGTTTCCTTTACCTCGGCATTGTTGTTGGACAAGGCCACTGCTCTTTTTTTTTTAATCACGCCTATGCCTTCATCACGGCCAATCTCTAACCCCAGATAATCACCATGTTTCTCCATTCGGGCGCCAGCCTGCATGGCCACGAGTATTCCAACAAGCCGGCCAGCAATGCCCCTCAACCTGCACGTAGACGGAGCCTCCTGCGATCCTCGCTAGGCGCCTCGCCACTCCCGCGGACTTCGTTTTCTGCAGACGATGCCGAAATCACAACCCAGCGTATCAACCGTCGTCTGTCATACCAGGGGCCTGCATCCCCTTCCCGTCCAAGTGTGCGCAGGAACCGGCCCGTTTCTGATCTCTCACCGCGAAAAGACCTTGTCGTGCGCTTCGAGGAAGAGCCGACTGTGGTGCGAAAAGAGACAAACGTGCTCGACGGCGTCAGCGAGGACGAGTGCAGCCTGGTGTCGGGAGTAAGCGATACGAGCACCGTCATCGGGTCCAAGAGATCAAGAAGAGCCGCGAGGCAAACCACAAATTACCTTTTGGCGTACCCGCCGCCCAAGCTTCGGACAAAGCAGCGCCGATTCGTTCAGATTCGTCCGCGCCTACTGCTTCAGTTGCAGCAACTATCCAACGACAAGCGGCCAATGCCAGCCATCGACGTCCTTCCCTCAAGCATGATTGCCGGCACCGTCATCCTGCCTCGCCTGGCGCGACAATTCCCCAAGATGTTCGGGGTCAAGGGACAATTGGGCATGAATGGCCTCATCCTGACCAGGAGCGAGGATTACGACACCCCCGCCGACGACTCCGACAGCGACGACAAGGACCTGGATAAGAGGGATTTGGTGGCTGTCATCTCACCAGTAGAGCGCAGAGAAGGCGAAAGGAGGGATTCGTCGGATCAGACAGAAATCGTGCTGGCAGATGGATCTGTGTGGACGGCCACTCAAACGAGCAACGGATCGTACGACTTCGTACACGTTGACGAGGCGGGTCGGACGACGACGGCGCGATGGGCTAGACGCAATGCTAGACCGCTATCAACGGCTACCTGCGCGGCCGTCTCGACACCTGCGCCGGCCTCGGAATATAAGTTCACGTTCAGCATCCTCGATCCCGAGCTTCGGCGGCATCCCGTCATGGCGACTCTGACCCCAGCCAACCTCGAGATCCTCGACAACTACACAACTGTATCGCAGTCATCGGCTCGCTACCCTCCTACGAGACCATTGAGCACAGACCTCTGTGGCGATAACGAACCTTCGCCCCCTCCATCTCCAGCTCTCTCAACGACGAAGCGCGAAACGCACCCGGTCGACGAAGCCACTAGAACCTTGATCACAGCTAGCTCGGTTTGGGTATCTCTCCGCCACGGCCAAGGCTGGGCCGCGGTACCACCTCCGGCGGCTTCGGCTAACCCACGTCCAATGCACTCACGCACTGTCAGCAGCAACAGCCTATGCCAGACTCGGGCCTCAACCTTTCCGGTGACGTCAACGGAGATGAGGCACATCACGTCTCCGCCTCTGGCGCAACAGCAGGTCATGGCCCAGCTGGCGCCAGTCATGCCTAAGAGAACATTCTCGTCAGGCGCGGCTTTCATGCAGCGACGCCAGAGCAAACTCGGGAGCGAGTCGGTCACGGCCGACCAAGCCATCGAGACATGTGACATGGGAGGGCTCGAGAAAGTAATAGAGCCCGTGCCGATCAAGAGGAGTCTTACAAGGAGAATCCGCGATTGGGGCCATCGGCTCACGGTGCGGAAGATGGCAACCGCATAAGGAGATGATGAGTGGAAGACGAGAACGTTGTTGTAAAGAAACACGAAAGCATTGCATGAGGAAACAGGCGCATGAACGGGCAGAAACAGGACCGGCCCAGGGCGGGCAAACACCCAGCAGACCATTTGTTTGTAGCTGTATCATTATCCATCAGCATAGGTATACCCCAAGAGATTCTAGAATTTGATACCATCCAAAGCACATGTTTTGAAGAACGTCGTGTCCGCAAAGGCGAATTGACACTGTAGTAGCTTTTAGCGTAGGTGATGTATGATAAGCGCCATGCTTCCTTGCCTGAACCTCGAGGCAGCGACGGACGGTTTAAACAACCCAGGGGCAGGATGTTTATGGTGTACCGTAATAAGATGCCGGATGTTTGTAATCGCAGACAGCGCAGTGTAATGCGTCGCATCGGTACCTGGAGGCTGAGCAGGCGGGGGCTGCTCCTTTCTGCCCGAGACAAATGGAGCCCGTTCGAGGAAGGAGGGGGTGATCGATCTGATCAGAGCTCAGAGTTCAGAGTGAGTGCAGAGTTCAGAGCGTGTGGTTGATCCTGGTGGGCGATCCTGACGACGTGCTGCGCACCGCCACACGCGATCGGCGGGAGCCCCGCCCCGAAACATGGTCCGTGTGGGTCCCGTTTCTTTTCCGTTTCTGCCCCCGCAATGTGTGTGTGTGTGTGTGAGTGTCAATGAACCACCAACCGGTCTCCCTTGTTTCCGGAGTCCGGGACCAGATGCAATGCCTGGGTGTTTGCTGGTCGCCGTGTTTGACGCCGTGTGTTTCTGGGTCCGAATGCCGGTGTGGGGGGAAGGGGGGGGGGGGGGGGGGAGCAATTATTGAAGAATCACCGGCAGCACCTGGTACGCTCAGCATCTATTATGACGACTTCGTCCCTCCAAGGGCAGACGCGGCACGAACTATAGTCATGGACCATAGCAGTCTTCCACACGAACCTACGGTCGATCGAACTTTTCGTCTGGAACGAGGCCAGCAATGTTGCTTGGGCAACGCGTTCACTAGCTAATTGGCAAACCCCCTAACAGCATAGCTCGGCGGTCTTGATCCTGTTCTCTCCGTGGCTCTGTGCCGTGGAGGGAGGGTGGCACATCCGATAAGCGACGAGACATTTGGTAAGGAGAAGCAAGTCCAAGTCATTCGTCGCGCAGAACGGGGGACGAGCCGGTATGTCGGAGAAGAGAGTGAATCACCGAGTGTTGTCACGGGAGCCGTGATTGGGCTGCTCGTGCTGCAAGTCTTGGTACTGAGTCACGGCGTTTGTTTCCCGCCAGAAGGAGCCAAGTCTCTCTCGTTATATGGGTGCACTGGTTCCACTCTTTCTTTCCCGTGGCAGGTCTCTCTACCAGGACACGCACGCAGGTTTGAAAAAGACACTTATTTCTTTTCTTTTTTTCTTAGCGGGAATCGAATTCTGCATTAGACATCGGAGAGACGAAGGATGCGCGAGTGCACACTTGGGTGTGTAACGATCATCTTCCCTGGACGCCAGGAACGGCGACCCCATGGCCGGGGAGAGGACGACTTCAGAGCTGTGCGAAGAGTCCGGGCTCTGGACCCCTCTGGCCGCCCCGGAGTGCGGCGGCAGCGTGTCCCAGGGCACCTCTTCCACCACGCACCTACTGGGCGCGGTTCGTCGCTGGAATGGAGACAGGCAACACGCGGCAGTGGTCCTGGGGCTTACCAGCGAGAGCCGGCGTTTCCCGACCATGGCCGGCATGGGGGTTTCGTTCGGGGACATCCGCAGCTGCTGGCTGTCAACCGGGGTCGACCGTTGGAAACCATGTTTGTTGATCCCTCGAGAAGTTTCACGATCGGGTACGATGGAAGACGGCAATTCGGGGTTTAGCCGGTGAAGAAATCAAAACAACATGGAAAGTCCGAGTTCCCAGAAGAACGGCCATCATGCATGATGCGAGTAACAGCTCTCCCGAATACTGTTTTCTACCTATGTGATGACGAAACGACGGAACCGTCAATGTCGTTATTGTTATTGATGTTGTTGTTGTTGTTGTTGCTGCCTGTATTGGTCTATGACCCGGGGGTATCTACTTTTTGCCAAAATAATTCATCAACGTATTGGCCTGCGCCGGCTTCTGCGCCTTCCTCGGCGACGCCCCCTCAGTCTTCTTCCCGACCTCCAGCGCGGCCATCAGCTCCTCGAACTCGGCCCTGGGCACGATGCCCCCGCTCGCCTCCTTGTGCCCCCGCGCGAACGAGCCGCCCAGCCGGACCCTCAGCGTCGGGTCCCCCGAGCGGCCGGCGGCGTCCTCCAGCACCGCGATGATGTTCACCGGCGGGTCTCGCGCCCTCGCGCACCGGGGCACGCGGCACGAGAAGTTGACCAGGCCGGGCAGGTACCCCTCGTTCGCGACCAGGACGACCTCGAGCCTGGCCGAGGCGAGGTGGCCGGCCCAGCGCGTCGCGATGACGGGGTGGACCTGGGCCCGGGAGCTGATGCGGAAGACGGCGACGCGGCCGTCGGCGGAGAACTTGGGGGCCGCGTGCGTGCAGCGCTCCACCTCGGCGTTGACCTCGGCCCTGGAAGCGAGTAGGGACGTGTCGGCCAGGAGCTCCTGCGGGGACGTTGACGCGCGGAGGGCTTCCCAGGCCGAGCGGACGTTGTACGACGCCGTCCGCCGCGGCGCGTTGATCAACGAGACGGCGTCGTTGAGGGCCTTTTTGGTATATCTTTTGAACGTTGTCCTCATGTCCGGGAAGGGGGGCTCCCACTTCAGGGTGTTCCCCAGGTCGCCGTGCGTCCCCATCACGCAGAGCCAGTCGCAGGCCCCTTCGACTCCGTCGTGGAGGTCGCGGCAGATGAGGTACGTCAGCAGCGAGCTCGTCGCCACGGGGGGCGAGTCGCACGCCGTGACGTGCAAGGCGCCCTCGGGGTGGTCGCCCTCGAGAGCGTGGTGGTGGTCGATGACGATGCCACGATGCGGCCCGTCAACGAGCGGCGGGGACGGCCGGGAGCCCTGGTCCAGGATGAAGATGTAGGCCGGCTCGCGGGCGGCCATTTCCGAGCGGCAGGATTCGTCGTGGACGTTTTTCCCTTTTGGCGGGAGGTAGGCGGTGATGAGCGCCGGGTCCAGGCCGAGCAGGACAAGGGTGCGTTCGAGGATCGCGCCGGAGGCGAGCCCGTCGGCGTCCTTGTCGGGCACGATGAGAGTCGGCTTGCCGGCGGACACGCTGGAGGGAATTAGAATGAGAGGGGGTTCACGGGTCATCTACGAGCTCTCTGAGTTGGGGGACATTGGCATGTCAAAGTCGCCGCGACGATGCATTTTCTCATCACGCGGCCGGTGCGACGTACCACTCGCGGATGAAGGCCCTGGCTGCCTCCATCTTGTCGTCTGGCGCAGGCCACACGATGCCGCCATCTTCGCCTCTCACCGATGGCGTCAAGTGATACTCTGGAATCGCAGGCTTCAGCTTCTTGGTGCTTTGCTTCCCGTTCGTTAGGTTCGCGGTTGCTGCGCTTCGTTTCATGGCGACGGGAAGGCCTGGCGTGTATCGGAAGAGAGTGGGTGCAGATGTAATACTGATACTGGGCACGCGGATGCAAGATCTTGCCCTGGACACCGATTTCCATGCGGGTAGGCTCATGACTAGATGGTAGTCAGACGTTTACGGCCTCCGTGACCGAACTTCAGAGATTAGGTCCCCGGGTTCATGTAGTCGTTGCGCCGCGTTGCGCATGTCGTCATAGACATCTTGGTGTGGCTGGAGCTGGAGTTTCGTCTGCGGACAGTGTGTATTATGACAGAATCCAATGAAACACACTGTATATACCTGAGTTCATGAGGGCTTTCGTACGTCCTTAAAAAAAGAAGAAGAAAGAGAGTTAATCATGAAGAGCATCATACTGTATTCGTCATACTCGAGTCTTTATACTATATAAAGACATAGAGATCTGCAATCTTGTAAAGTTAACTGTAGGAGAAAAGTTTGTTTCTAGCAGCAGACTGTAAAGTATTATTTCTTGTGAACCCCACTGGAAGTAAGCGCAATTATTAAATAAGTTTTCTTGCCGTATGTTGTATCTTCACTAATACAGACTCCATTGATTCCGACAAACCAACAAGACCCTTTGTCTTCGTGATTCCAAATTATGTAGTCGTTGACTCCGCAGGCTTCCACAACCGGAATATGGACAGTTCTCTATCTGCCATTTCGTTGTCGTCCGGGGTTGTCATTGTCGAAAGAATGACACGCCCGACACCCTCAGTCCCAAGCGAGGCATTGTAAATGATTCCGAAAGGCGAAGCGGAGAGCATTACTGTATATTCAACGGACGAGAATATCTTTGGAACCAATCGCATCAGCCTCAGCCCTTCCATCAAGGGCTGCCAGCGGTACTGGAGTTCTTCTGGCATGTACAACCCTCGATCTGGCTTCTTTGGTATAGTCCTGTCCAACTCAGAGGGCAAAGAGGGTGGAAATCGGTTGCCGGTGTCTAGAATATCTTGAAGATTCATAAGCTGGACGATCGCGGAATTGTAGATCAGAAGCTCCGTCGCCTGTTCGGCCGTATTGAGCATCAAAGGTTGAGAAAGCAAATCTCGAACCCAACTTATGGTAATACCGTCGTCTTCCAAAGGCATGAAGACCTCCGATACACTGTTCTGGTTGGATCTTTCCCAAACCCGTCTCCAGTCGTGTAACTTAGAGATCATCTTGAGTATTACGGCACAAGCTGCAGCCTTTTTTTCTGGCGAAAGGGGCTCGGCTGGGTGCGCTATTGAAACTGTCAACCCGGGAACGTCGACAAATATATCCATCAAAAGATCATAAGATGTCTTCGGGTGATACAGCCATGGTACTGTTTTCCAGCGTTCCTGATCAAAGAAAGATCCTTCGTAGTGGTTGTAGCATTTACATGCCTATGCCAACATCCATTCAATGTCAGCAGAAATTAACTTCCCAATGTATTTCAGCATCTGGATCGAAGTTTGTGATAAAGTCTTACATGTATAGCCCTCATATGGCGCAGACTTGTCAGCATAGGCTCTTGCTGGAAACATTCCGGCCCGCACCACTCAATGATCCTTGTCATCCCGTAATAGTGAGGAATATTGACTTCCTGCTCAACTGCATACTACGTGATATTAGCATTATTGACAGCCACACTTGTTCCGAAATAACAAGGGCAGCCAGCCCCGTCTGCAAGCAACTCACTTGGTAGATGCTCAATATGATGATTGTGATGGCCCATTGGGCCAGATGTTTCTTTGATGCAGCGGACAAGGCCGATTGTAAGGCTCGTATCACTTGGCCGTTGAGTTCATAGCCCTCGGCCAGCATCTGTGGCTCTTTGACTCTACTGCCCATGAAACTAAGCGCCGTCGCCAAGGTTCCGGTGTAATCAGCCTTGACGACGTCAGGCGGTGCCGGCCCATTCAAGGACATCCGCAGCACAGGTTTCCAGAAGGGACCCCATCGGTAGTTGGCAATGAGATGAGAGAACGCCATTTGCTCACGGAAAGCTATCAACGGCAACTCTTGGGTCACGGTTGGCGGCGGAAGTGTAACTTTCGTTGTATCAGAAATGCGAATCAGCTGTTGGGCCCCGCTAGCCTCTGTCACAGTGGTGAAATGTTGCATTCGAAGAGGTAGCTCGTAGCCCAAACACTTGTGACCCGACCTTAGGCATCTTTCGCACTTGGGACGAAGCTTGTCTATGAAAGGGGAATCCTTGTCAGTATATCATCGGTATGCTTGAAATATGGCCCAGATTTCGCTAGGTGGGATTCTCGTGACTGGGTAACCCACCACACTTTACCCGCCTGCGTCGGCAAGTCTGGCAATAGCCACTGGAGGGGGTTCGGCCCATCGCGATGGCTTCTGAGGTCAATGTTGCAAGGTCGATGTTCAGGAAACGGCACGGCTTGGCGTGTCGACGAAGGACCTAGATATAAGCGAATTCGCATCTCGAGGCCCCGATTAAATATCCCGTGAAGTTTCTCTGATAAACGATAAAGAGACTTGTACATTTCAGGATGCTGCAATCACCGAGCAACTAGTGTATATACGGATGCGACATTCACTGATAGTTCTGTCGTGGGACGGGAGTTGCTGCCAGGAAGATTAGGAAGAGATAAGATTACCAAGCTCGGATTATCCCCTGTCGTGATTTTATTCGTAAGCAACTCGCGCGCGCGCGAGTTGCTTGGCTTGGACTGATGAGATGATTGCATGGTTTAGTCAGCTTTCCCCCTACACACTGCCTGCGTGTTTCTCATTCGCCCCTTGGTAGCACATGATGGTGAAATGTCATCAATTTAGACACTGTATAAGATTCTTGACTTATAGGTCATCATGTCGTCATGCATCGGACATTATGCTTGTTTTGTGGTTATCCGACTGCATCAGAGTATCATTGTTTACTTATGCAACCTTAGGATTGACCGCCTTGGATAGCTCGTCTGGAATGGAGGCTTTCAAGCCTTCACTGGTTTCCTCTCAACAAGCAGACAGACCACCATTGTCAATGACTTAGAGTGATTGTGTTGATGGAAAGCGTATGATAACACAAATGATCCAAAGAAATTCATCGCAATATCCTGGTAGTCTTTCCGTTTCATTAGCCCGGCTGCGCCGCAAGTTGCATCAGGCACTTGTCTCCTTTAGGGGCTGACGTGGCTCTATCGGACCGCGTAATCAAGGCACCTGTTCAGCTGTAAGATAGCAACTGCGTCTTTTTACTCTCTTTCATTCACCAAATACTTGAATCACAGCTTCATGGACCTCAAACAGCTTCTTGTCAACTGAACTGACCAAGCTGCTGAATCAGTTTTTGATCTCCTATTGTTTCTCGGCTTTGCGAACCTCTGGTCAACTTAGAACTCTTGAGCGCTCCCCAAACAGCTGTTCCTTCGCAATTCCGTGATACCAGCTGGTGCATTAAGATGGAAGTCTCAGTAACGCGAGTGAAAGCTATCAAACTAGCGCCGATGATTCATTACTCCGAGGTCAAGTGCCAGGACGACGATTGGAGCGGCTTGCATAATAGAACCGAAAGACGCAGGAGACAGAACCGTCTCAACGTCCGGGCGCATAGTACAGGACACCCAACTGGTTCTTGAACCCCCAGAGACACACAAAACTGATGCTTCTCAAAGGAAAACGCAAGGCACTCGAAGCTTGTCAAAAGCAGGAGGATTCGGCACTCACCATGGCCGAATCATCGCGTGGGCTGTTGAAGTTCGACGATGGCTCAGGCTCCGGCCTGCAGATTTTGCACTGGGCCCCCCCGAAAGCACCGGAAAACCGCGCAATAAAGACACAAAGTAAACACAGTTCTATCAACGCGTCATATCATAAAAGCGAGCAATCAACAAGAACGCAAAGCGCAGTGGATGGAGGCGCAGTTCCATTGTCACGCCCGCCAAATCGACAAGCCCTACGGCCCCCCCAAATCAACAAGTCGGAACCAACGAAGCGCGTTCCTTCTTACTTCCAGAACCCAAACTTGTGGTTCCCTCTTTATCGAGATCACCTGATTCCCCTCATCTACTACAATGTGTTTCGGGCAACCCTTACCAACATCCATATCCTCTCTCTGACATCACTTCTTACAAGCTCCTGCACATCCAAGCAACATGAAGTCATTCTATTTCCGTCTCCTTCAACCATTCCGCCGACGTTACTACCCACAAAGTTGCAGAGGGTGACTCCCCATGAGTCCTGGATCGATATCCTCCCTTCGGGTGCCATGCGTGACAATGCTATCAAGTTTCGGGCAGACTACGACCAGCATGACTTGTGTAGCGATCTTGTCGGTTGCGAAGGAGAAAATACGTGTCTTGACCAGCCCGGTATTATCGTATGGTCGGATCCTTGGCATCCGGATGGATGGGAGGTTACTGAGAAATTTGTCAAAAAATGGGGCTTCTTGCTCAAGGGTTGCGAGGATATGGTAGGTGCGACAAATCGCTGGCGAGCTCTGAGAGATGAAGACCCTTTGGTATGGGAACTGGAGTGAGTTGGAGTCTCGTCATAGTTCAAGAGGTTGCCGTGAAGATGCACAGTAGCGAAGCCTTTAGATTGTGATATTTGGCCAGGGTATAAGAACAGATGTCTAGTTTCGTTCTGATCAGTACACAAGTAATTGCCGCTTTTGTTAGTTTGCCAGGCACATTCGTACATGCTATAATCTATGATAGCAATGCTATCTCGTCGTTTGGTCTTCCAGCAGTACAATACCGAAAGTTGAAGCATAAAGCACGCCTACGCTGTAGGTGATCAATACGGCAAAGAGAGAGAGAGAGAGAGAGAGAGAGCTGCGAGAGAGAGAGAGCTGCGAGAAAATTTCTCCCGTTGTAGGAAGAGCTGTTGGTGATTGATATTCCCGATGCAGTAAGTGTGAGAGACCTGATAGGTTCATTTAGCCAACTGAAAGATCCGTTAACTGGATGCGTCCTTAGTTACTATGGACTTAATGGGAATTATATTGGTAACTCCGTCAAAGTTGCCATGTGTGATAGAATTAACGCCGTGTGCAATGGCCAACAGTAGATAATGACGTACATACTGTGACGCTGAGCTGCAATATCCGACCAAAGCGGCGCCACCTTACAGAACTGTCGTATTGCAAATCCTTCAACATGTGCTACAGCCAATCGCTACCAAAACCAAGGTGGATTTGCAGATGGAAACAGGCATATGAACCAGAAATAAAAAGGGTGCTGAAGCCCACGGTTTTAAGAAAAATGGACCCGAATACGTGAGCAATACTATCAGCGACTTGAGTGCTGACGTGTGTAGTGAAGGGCAGTCAGGACTTGACGTCTGTTACCACTTCGGCAGGCTTATACTACTTGTATATATAGCTCTTAGGCCTTGATGGATTCTCTCCAACACGTCCGACAATATTGATACGGACGGTTCCAATGGTTAACCCTGCTTGCGGAACAGTGTTTCTAAACTGAAAGATAATTTCAGAAAACCCAAATTGATGGGCGTGTGAAGCCGTTGGCAGCATACAAGAAATCGTCAAGTATCCAGCGGCAAGCGCCTGTATTCCAAGCTAACACTCACGTTCCAGTACGTTGTGAGAGCTGTATCTTCCCAATATGGCCAGCCTCTGACCTGAACTTATGATATATGTGTGATCGATATTTGAGGAGTTCTCAGAGACGATAGCTGCTGATCCACGCGTTGATTCTCAGGAGCCTTATCATCGCCGAGTCATGGGCGCACCTTTTCGATCATCGATTTGTAGAGCCATGAAAAGATGCGCTGAGAAGAGCCGGAAGAGATTGACTGACGCGAGAGAAACAGGAACCCTCGGCCTGATGGTAGCAGCCGGACCACCTTAGTCGACGCACTCGAATCGAGTCGGATCGACGGTCAGATGACGAAGAGACCCACTTCGTCAGATTGGAAGCGCTCGCGCACATCGACCCGTTTTCCAAGACGATTTTGAATCTCGATGGTTTCCTTAAGGAAAACGTGAGCTCGGTCAAGGTTTTTGCTAAATTGACTCATCCCCTGGAACCGACTGAGCACCCAATCCCGATGCAGAAGGTCATCTGTCTCAAGGGCGACGATGAAAAGAGGCCATGCTATGCGCGCCATTGATTCGTCTCCCTCATGTTTGAAGGCCTGGAAGGCGAGGTTCATGATCTCCCTCAAAGCGCTTCTTTGGCGATCTGAAAGCATGGGAATATCGTTGAAGCGCGTCAGACGCATGAACTCGAGGACTACGGCATGATAGTGAGGAACAATGCCGCGAATGTTGGCTACCAGGCGATGCGAATTGTCCGTACCAATGGAAAGCTCTGCTGCGACCTCGAGTAGCTCAGTGAATTTACAGCCTACTTGCTGGATGGCCATGTCTACAGCCATGATGCGCTGCTGTTGTGATGCATCATCACCTTCGCAGGAAAGGTTCGCAAGCTGGGCGATCATGAAACGTAACTGACCGCAAGCACCAAAGAGTGCATATACGTTACGATTCTCAACATCGTCAAGCAGCTCTTCTTGGGGATATGCGTCAGCCCACATGCTCCGATACAGTGGGTTAGAGAAGCGGTGTAATCTCTCAAAGGCATCCATCGGCTGAAAGGGGCTAAAAGCATTGCTGGTCACAGGGCCTTCCAAAGCCCCCATGATCTTGTGCAGCGCGCAGTTCAGCTGGCCACCGAGGCCGTATGATGCAGCTGCTGCGTCGTGGAGGGAAATCCAGACGAGTATTCGTGCCGAGTAAAGTGAAAGACGTGAGCCACTCCCGTCGGGGTCCTTCCTTGTCAGGGCCATACCTTTCCGGTTGACCTCGGGCGATGGAGCCGGCAGTTGGAGTAGCATGTCTTTGAAACGATGTTGCAGTATCAAGCTGGCACCCACGAGATGGTTAGAAAGACCCTGGCACTTGCCGTCGCCGTACTTCTGCTCATACAGCAGCATAAGATACAGAGCCGTACAAACTGCATCGAGGTCCAGCTGCTCATTGTCCTCGCAACCGATGGTATCAGCCATCATGCGGAGTGCCAAGGAGTAATGCTGGATAGGGGTTCTTGGACCTCGGGCCTCTTCCGCATCTTTGTTCCGCCGGAATTCCAACTCGCGTCCGCCAAGGGCCAATACCACGCGCATGACCATGGAGTCAGTTTGAGCAACGTCAAACATGATGGAGTATAACGAAAAATCCGGATTCTTTGTGTGATTAAGCTTGGCGAATGAGGTACGAAAGTATCGAATCGCTTCGTGATCAGCCGACGAAAGATCAAGAGAGCAAGCCCCAACAGATGGTGCCGAGGGGCTGAAAAGCGATAAGGCCTTGGACTGATCGAGTCGAGACGCAGTCTGCGCCCAGATCGGCAACCCCCCTTCTCCAGCCGACGAGGCAGACGAGACGGCAAACTGGGACAACAAAAGTTGATCCTTGCGTGTTTTGTCCCTCTTGGTAAACTTGATGCGGGGTGCATAATCGCAAAGGAGCCGCAGCCGTGAGCAACGATGACAGTTGGGTCTCTGCTCGTCACACTTCACCTTTTTGGTGCGGCAAGTCCAACAACCGTTCCTCGACCGCGGCCCGCTCCGGCCTTCGCCCGTGCGTGATGCCGCAGCGGCAATGTGAGGGCGCTGGCCATCTCCAAGATTGCCGTCGGCACCAGCTTGGGCTAAAAATGAGCATGTGCTTCCGGGACAATCTCCGTCGGCTTCCGGTGAGGAAGTACCCATTGGTAATTTTCTGCCAGCTCAACCACCGTCGGCTTTTAGGCAGGCAGTACTCCGTAGGCTGTATCGGGAACGATAAAGTGGAGGCCAAGAGATAGTACTGCAGCAAACAGTTGTCTGGTTCTAGAGCGAGACACGCCCTGAGCGGGTTTCGTAGACGATATGACCAGTACAAGGAGGCAGATGCTGACTCGTGACTTGCCAAATAGCCGACGAGCAGCAAGAATCAACACAACGACGCCGAAGATTGATAATGTAGAATTGATGAGTGATTAATCGCACCATGCCATGGATGGCTGGACTGGTAGCGATGGCCTGGCGTGCACCGGCGATCTGTTTGTCGAGGCGAAATGTTAAAAGAATTTTGCCGACTGTCGGCTATTATTTCTCCGCATCTCCAAGTCAAGCAGCCCTTTTTGCTAGTCGGCAAGATCCAAGCACCGGTTGCCGATGTGCAGGTGGCAGATCCCTGCCCAATTGCTGGGACTTTACTGGAAGCCCCTGTTTAGATACAAAAGACGTTTCCTCTCGCTTTCAAATATAAGGCTGCCCAGGTGGTCCAAAAGTAGTTCGTATTTACCCGGGGGTGTTAGTCAGCCTTCGTCAAAGCTAAACACCCCCTCCTCACAGAGGGGGCAAAAAAAGGGGGGTTACAGTAAGAAAAGGGGGGTTACACCTAGTCCCTGCCCTGTCCTACTTTTTATTATATTTTTACTAAAAATAAGTAATTATTTAGATATATTATTAATAGATATTAATAGTAACTAAACTATTTACTTTACTTTAACCCTTTAATATACTTTACTAATATAATAAGAATATAACTACTACTAAAAAGGCTACTAAAGTAATATTTACTGCCTAGTAATAGGCTAGCTAATTTAACTAGCCTAGCAAGGAGCTATCTACTGTACCTTTTATCTACTAACTTACCTAGTAGTATAATATATCTAATACTTCTATTTACTAGTATCTCTAGGCTCTTTAGGCTAGCTATAACCTTTACACTAGCCTAGATAAAGGTAGCTAGCCCTAGTTACTTACAGAGGCTAAAGATATAGCTCTTAGTGTATTTATTATATAGCTCTATAAGTCTAGCTTTTTAGCCTTACTATTATAGGTTAAAGAAATAGCTAACTACCTCTGTAGTATCTAAGGCTAGCTACCTGTCTCTAAGCACTTTATTTAGAGCTAGCTTACTAACTATCTAGAGCTCTAGAAGAAGAGCACTATTAAGCTAGTTAAGTTATACTAGAAGAGGGCTAAGTTAGACCTAGCTTTAGTAAAGGACTTCTTTACTTAGTACTAGGCTGCCCTTTATAACTATAATATTAGCCTATTTAAGATATAGAACACTAATAAATCTAGCTACTAGATTAGTTACCTTAGTAGCTAGCTTTATATAATTATCCTTAAGTAGCTACTAAAATATAACTACCTACCTAAAGTTATAGATCTAGCTAATTAAGAGTTATATATATTAGTTAAGTATAGTAATATAACTAGTAATACTATCCTAGTATATATAATCTTTAAAATATAGCTAGTTACTACTTAGGTAGATTATTAGGTCTAAGAAGGTGTTTACTTTATATATTTACTAACTAGCTTCTCTAACTAAGAGGTTATAATAAATTATATATAGTACTTTAATATAGAGTTATATATAAAGTTAATAAAGTATTACTAGATAAGCTACTTCTTTAGGGACTATTTTAGTATTAATATATATAGTTATAATACTTATAATTTATATTTACTTAATAGTTAACTAAGTAGATAAAAGGTAAAGTATTATAACTATTAAGATACTATAGAAAAGTTAAAGTAGCTATATTACCTTCTCTTTCTTAATAGATTTATAGGCTATATAAGTCTAAAGCTTATAGAATATTATATTAACTTTAATATTATTATTACTTTTTTTTTACCTTATATAATATATTTCCTTTAGCTAATAGATATAGAAGTTTTTTAATACTTTAAGAAGGCCTATTAATAGGTGCTCTATAACTATATATAGAAAGGTAACCTTATATTTATAAGAGGTAACTTTATTACTACCCTAAATACTATAGTTAAAGAGGCCTTTATAGCTGCCTATATTATAAAGGGCTTTAAGAAGGTAAATATATAGCCTATATATAATAATATTATACTAGCCTAGCTAATAAAGAGAATATAATAAAGTAACAAGAATATACTATTACACCTTATATATTTTTTACTATATAATAACTACTTTAATAAGGCTATCTTTATTACTAACTATATAGAGAAGAAATATAGTAGTATATAAAGTAGTCCTTTAAGAAGGGGATTTAAAGTAGTAAAATAAGTAATTTATAAGGGATCTTTTACTTATAAGTACTAGTAGTAATATATTAAGGACTAAAATACTAGACTAGTAATATAGTAATAGAAAAGCTAGTGCTAATAAGCTATTAAACTATAATACTCCTTTATAACTAGTGTTACTATTATAAATATAAAGAAAGTATATAATAAGTAAGTTATAGAGGCTATATAAGTAAATATATAGTACTAATAAGCAGTAGTAAAAAGGATAGCCTATAAGCAAGAAAAAGAGGTCTAGTAGTAATATAGTACTTTAAAGTATTAATAAGTAAATAAATAGATAAAGTAACTAACCTTTAAACAGTAGCTTATTTATACTAAAGAAGATTAACTATATATTTTATTTAACCCTTTAGATCTATAGTAGTATAACTTAAATAATACTATATATAAAGAAAAATTTATAATAGATCTTAATTTAACCCTTCTACTACAGTATATACTTAACTACTTTAAGTATACAGTAAGACCTCTTAGTTAGGGTAATATTAACTAAGCATTAGCTAATGCAGCTATAAAGGCAGTAGGGCTATACTTTAACCCTAAGATCTTTATAGATATTAATAACCCTATTAACAAGGACATTAATTTAGTTATATTAAGTAAAAAATTAGTTAGTATACCTAGGAGTAATAATAATAATAATAGTTATATATTATTATTATTACTACTAATAACACTAATAGCTAGTCTTTTAATATTATAAGGTCCTTTATAATATAAGTTATAATATTATACTCTAAAAGATAAAATAGATAGTTAGAGGGTAATAGGGGTTATACTATAAAATATCCTATATATACCCTTATTAATATAAAAAAAGGAGCAGTAATATATAGTAGATAATAATAAAAGTAATACCTATATTACAGTAGTAATATAAATTTATAGTTATTATAAGAAAAGAGAAAAAAAGGTACTACTATAAAGCCCTTAATTAGGGCTATTAATTAGTACTACTTTTGTTATTATATAACGTTGTAGTAGTTATTGCTTTAAGAAATAAAAAGTTAACTATACTATATAACGCATATAAAAGTAAGGGTATTCGTGATGTAGGTGTAACCCCCCTTTTCTCACTATAACCCCCCTTTTTTTGCCCCCTCCGTGAGGAGGGGGTATTTAGCTCACAGCGCTGACTAAGTTGCCCCCGGGTATAACTCTGCCACGTTTTGTCTCTCCTTGTGCAGTTTATCGGGATATTCACCATCTTGCCATGTCCATCATTCAGGTCCCAGACGTCGCCTCGACAGACAAGCCAGGCGATAAACAGGGGCCTAGATCGCTACAGGAAACTTTCGACATCGAAACGGCCCGTGACATTATCAACTCGGAACTTGATGAGCTGAACTCGTCACTGCACAATGAGATCAACAAAGTGCTCCATGCCAACCCAGAAACTGCCTACAAAGAATTCTTTGCTCATGACACCATTGCGAGTTACCTTGAAAAGCATGGCTTTACCGTCAAGAGACACACATATGGCCTCGAAACCAGCTTCGAGGCCGAAATCGGCTCTGGCGGCCGCCAAGTTGTCGTATGTGCCGAGTATGACGCGCTCCCCGAAATTGGACACGCGTGTGGCCACAATCTTATCGCAACATCCTCAATTGCTGCATTCCTGGGAGCTGCTCGTGTTCTGAAAACTCTCAAAATCCCTGGAAGACTGCGTATACTGGGTACCCCGGCAGAAGAAGGCGGCGGCGGAAAAGCAAAGCTCATTGACGCCGGCGCGTTTAGTCCACCTGAGGATATTGCGGCCGCCATCATGGCCCATCCAACCGCAGCTCATCAGGGTGGCAGTGGCGACGGATCCTCGGGTTTGGCCGGATTCAAGCTTATTGCGAGCCACAAGTTCAAGGTCGAGTTCCGCGGGAGGCCAGCCCACGCAGCTGGTGAGCCTTGGAAAGGCTTGAATGCACTGGATGCAGCAGTAGCAGCTTACAATAACGTTGCTCTCTTGAGGCAGCAGATCCAATCTGACGAGAGGATTCATGGTGTTATTGAGATTGGAGGCACCGTCCCGAACGTCATCACGGATTATACCCGTATGAACTGGAACGTCCGCAGCCCAACCATTGACCGCGCAGACGCCCTTCTGAAAAGAGTCAAGGCATGTCTGGAGGCAGGTGCAGCGGCGACTGGCTGCGATATCAACTATATTGTGTGAGTGTCTGCGGATCCAGTATCTCAATCTCGATTCAACTGACGATACCCACTAGGTCGCCCACGTATATGAATTTGCGCGCTAATGACACACTTTGCAAAACTTACGTCGAGGATATGGCAGCTATTGGAGAGACAATTCAGACTCATCAGAATAAACCTTTCAATGCCTCAACCGACATGGGCAATGTTTCTCACCTCGTGCCTAGTTTCCACGGCGCGTTTGTTATTCCAACATCACCAGACGTAGCAGGCCATAATCCCAAATTTGCAGCGGCAGCAGCGACAGACGAGGCACACACTGCAGCCATCAAATGCGCCAGGGGAATGGCTATGCTCGCCGTCAGAGTGCTTACCAATGGTGTCATTGCTCAAGAGGCGAGAAAGGACTTCGCAACCCCTGATAAGGAATGAGTGTCGGAATTGGTCCGTTTGCAATACGATGTTCAACAGTGGGCACGGTGCATATGTAGGGCTTGATAGTCAGTCTACATGAATCAGACAGAGAGCTCAGGTCGAATTGGCAAAGCTGTATTAGTCCGTGGCCCGAAGACTTTGATCATCTGTCAAGGCAGATGACCGTCAAATCCGGCTGCAATGAGACGCTGGTTGGCCTCCCATACTGCTTCGGGAATCTCCTGTTCGATTTGGAAGCCCTTCTTCGGGTATTCTCGAATTCTTATCAAGTCTCCAACCATGATATTGACGACCAGTTCCTTCGGGTTCTCCGTGTCTGGGTATTGTTCAAATTCCAGCTTTGGGCTTGTTACTGTAAAATCCGTAGCCGTATCGGGCCATTGCTTCAGAAAAGTAGCATAAGTCCGTCTTTCCATATACGGCTTCTGTACAAGCACAAAGCTCTTCACATTCAACCCTCGGTGTTTTAGAAGGGCGTGTGTGAAACGGACATTTTCGCCCGTGTTGCCAGATCGCGGCTCCACAATGATCTTGTCGTCTGGCACACCCAATTGCCTCGCAATGCCCGCGAAGACCTCAGCTTCAGGCTCGGTAAATCGACCCGCTGTTAACTTGCCGACTCCACCAGAGTAGATGAGGTACTCCCCGTACCCATCAAAAAACAGCTGTGCGGCACGGACCGCGACACGTTTGTCGAGACTACACAGACAGAATATGGCTGTTGCGGGACTGAGAGGCATCCCCATACGATGGTAATTATATATTGTCTTGGCGTCAATATCGATCTGTGAAGTTGGTTGCATCATGATGAGATTGCAATCAGGAACGCTGTAAATAAATAAGATTGACAGTGATCCAAATGGGTTGATTGCTGACGGGAGGGGAAGTGAAGA
The DNA here is from genome assembly GCF_030913465.1 of Colletotrichum navitas. Lineage (NCBI taxonomy): Eukaryota > Fungi > Ascomycota > Sordariomycetes > Glomerellales > Glomerellaceae > Colletotrichum > Colletotrichum navitas. The sequence continues at coordinate 2,696 of NW_026850630.1, read as the reverse complement.
CGGAAATATTTCGTTGAGGGGATATTATCTTTGAGCTTTACGCGTTTAGTCAGCAATATACCGAGGCAGGAGACGCTAGTGGACCAAAACATGCCAACATGCGGTACAGGTGACTGGCTCCGACGTGGGTCTAAATGTCCAGAGGGGGGTATCTACATTAGGGTTAGGGTTGTTACAGTAAGAGTAGAAAAATCAACAAGTCTAAGCCTTTTATAGTTATAGAAGGTAAGCACTATATTTCTGGGTTCTTACACCAGCTGCACCCGAGCTAGGCCTCATTAGGCCTTCTTTGCCTTGCATAATTCCCCTAAACTTTCTGGGCCCACAACGGACACCCCAGGGTCGGATGAACCAATGATGGATGATGTTCATAGTACAATTACAGGTTCGAGATGCAACGTGACAATCAATTCGCCCCTCCCCACCCTATTCTAGTCTCCCATAATCCTACGCGTACATATTCTGTGTCCCTACTCAAATTTATCCCCTCTTGCCAAACCACGTCTTCTCAACAGTCGCAAGCCGAGACGGCTCACACTTAATCATTTGTTACGTGACAATCTCTTGTGTGCGTGCTGAGCAATCATTATAAATTTCATCATGGTCCCGAACACCGAGGAAAATGTTCCTCTAGATGATTTTATCTCCAACGGAAACCGGGACATGCCGACACTCTCTGATGGTCCCAGTAACAACTTTGAGCCCATCATTTCACCCCGGGCCGCAGTGCTTCTTGCGCAAGACCTTTCTCTTCGCCCAGCGCCAACCTCATTTACATCATCACATGGACCATCGCCACTCATCAGTATGCCAGCTGCCACCAATCGAACCCCGCTACAACGTCCAGAGGGGCAGGAGCACTGGGAGGCAAAGAAAGAGACAATCCGTGCTCTGTATTTGGACGATGGCATGCCACTCAAGGACCTTATGCATATAATGTCAACAAAACACTCCTTCTCGGCCACGTAAGACCCTTCAACATACTCTGAGGCTGTGATATAAACATTAGTTAATGATAGTAAAACAAAAAGTGAAAGAATGTATAAGCGACAGTTTTTGAAATGGAACTGGAGAAAGTATAATACGAAAGGCCGTCAGCAGAGTCAAGTTGGTACTGAACATCGGGGAGCTCGTTACGAAAAGCCTACTCGCAGACGACAAGCAGAGCGGAGCATGATCAACCTGGCAAATCAGGCGCAGAATCCTATCGAGCGCGGTCATATGTACCGCCGAGATGCGGATGTTTCGACCCCATTACTATTCAGCAACCGAAATCATCGACAAATGGAGGAGCTCCATTTCAGCCTCCGGGACCTCATCTATGGGAGCGCGCAACAGTCCTCTGCCTGGAAGGGGTGTTCCAAGTTCGAACTGCTTGGGGCGCAGAACGATGGACTGGTTCTCCAATTCGAATTGGCTTTTGAATTCCTAAAGGAGAAAGAACTTCATAAATTTGGCGCTGCTCTCCGTCGAGCCTTTCACACTGCCGAAGTGTTTCTTGAGAAGGAAGGTTGTGAGATTCTCCAACCAGCAATTTTGGACGTTCCCTTCGATCTTCTCTCCAAAGGGGAGATTAACGAGCTGCAGATATTTCTGTACCACGTCTTCCGTATGCTAACCGCCAAAAAGCCCGGAGAGCCTATTCAAAGGATGGCCAAGGCTATGTATGCAATACTACTCGACTCTCCAGATCTATTTGCACACTCCTTGAGGCAACTATATGGGATCACTGCACACTATTTCAGTGAAACCCGTGGCCTGGATGACCTGGCTAGTTTAAACGCAAGAACAGATCTAATCCAGATAAAGAAGCGCGACAAAACCTTGCATCCAAAAGAGGCTGGAGATATTCTCAGAGACTACAGAAATCTCCTACACAAAGCAAGCACATTCTTTGGACAGGACTCACAAGAAACCATTGAAGCTGAGGCTCATTACCTATGGACAGCGTTTTGTGCAGATTGTTGGGACAACTATGAGAACATATGTAAAGGCCGTATACATCGCATACGAGCGGAGAACGAAGCAAATTGGGACACTTGGGATTATCAAGACCTCGATAACCTCGCTCGATGTACATGGTACTTGTCTTCATTTTATGAAAAAGTCGGCGACGTCAGTTCGCGCATCCAATGTTTGGCAGAACGTCTCCAGATTCTTGGCCATGTAAGCCGAAGGGATGGAAACACGAGGGGCAGCGAAGCACGGGTAACGGAGTGCAGAATAGAACTTGCAAAGGTGCTGAAGGAAGCTGGTCAAGTCGAAGAGGCCCTTGAGTTAAAATTGGATATTGTACGATCAGGGTACTTTGAGGAAGTCACGGACGATCCTGAGTGTAATGATCAGTCCTAAGATCTAGGGGTAGCTTGATGATTACAGTCTTACTTCATGACTGAAAGAGCAACTCCATTAATAACGGAAACTGCAATCCTCCTTCGAGGCAATACTTTCCTTTCTGACACGACCCCTACTGTACCAAGGAGTAGACAAACACGCCGCCTTTTAAAGGGCATCACAGTTGTAGTATATACACTTAACATAGCTGACTGCAGAAAGGACGAACTATAGTATAGGTCACGTAATAACAAGGAAGGACTAACAAGTAATAGTTACTCTAGGTAAAGGACCAAATAGTTAAGAGCGCTCTAAAGTAAAGGACTGATAAACTACTGTCACTTTATCGCACACGAATAGAA